>NW_027096658.1:0-60000 GCF_019320115.1 Miscanthus floridulus | reverse complement strand
CGCTCATTTCTCTCGGTCTGCTTTCTAACATGTTATCACGCACTTTGCTCAGGATAATAAGTTTGTGACCTGACTAGAATCAAATACAACGGCCGGTCCTCAACGACACAGGTGGGACAAACGCAACCAGAGCCTTGCTCGATTACCTAACCAAATCCAAAGTATTGTCCCACCCGGTCTCCAATTATTATCCACATATATTCCATGTGATAGTAACATAAAAATAGTAACAATAATATATTCTTATCTCTCGCGAGTGACAGACAATCACTCGACTTCTATCGGAGTCCTATAACATAGCAATCTACACGATTCTAACATACTAGTATGACTCATAGGATAATGATATATATATATATATGCAAGTGGTTTTCATTTAACTCCTTAAAACTTAATGCACAAGTATAAGATAAAGTGCAGAATAATAGGGGTTAAGCATCAGGGCTTGCCTGGGTAAAATATAACCAAGTTAGCTTTTCATCATGGTGACATGATCATCAAGTCACTATCTGCTTCCGCTACTTCGATCGACTTCATGATACATCGTTGTTCCTATTATGATATATGTGGATACAACGCAGAAATGTAAATGATCATGGCAATCGCAACTCTAAAATACGATTACGCGGCTATACTAACGAGCTGGCTCTAGCGACTAACGTACAAGGCTACTTATCCATGTTGTCGGGTGAGACATTACTTTCCAATAAGTATTTTGGCTACAAAATCCCCAGATGTATCCTTAATTCATTTTATTGATTTAATATATTTTCAAACCATGGCTTAACAGGTATTCTAGCAAACTAATTATTTCTGGAGCTGGAAAAATTACAGAAAACACATAATAATATTATGAAGCTACTATAAAATTTTCAAAGCTAACACTATCATTATTTTGCCACAAAAATTCCTAGAAGTTCATACTTTAATAATTTTAGAGCATGTTAAAACATTTAAAGCATCCATGAAATATTTTAGAACCACGTGAACAAAGTACACTAGCAGGTAGATCATGATTTTAGAAGCTTAACAAAATTGGTTTCACAATTTTTGGTCCACTTTACAAATTTATATTGAATTTACAATTTGCCTTAGAAATTAAATTAGAAAATACCTAGAAAAGAAAAAGAGGCCGGCAGCAACAATATCGGCCCCAGCGGCCCGCGCGAACATGGAGCGCACGGCAGCTGGCCCAGCAGCGGCCCAAGGTGGGGGAGCCCGCGCCTGTGCCATGCTTTTTGTAAAATGGCCCCTAGCCTACCTGAATATTATGTGGCGCCTCTGAGTACTATTGCACCAGAGAAACCCTTTGCAGAGAGCACCCCCCAACAAACCTATCTTCACAACAAGCCAGTCCTCGACACCCTCCCCCCGCACACATGGCGGCTTGGCTCCAGCCATCGCAGCGCGCCCTCGCGAGTCATCAGAGCGAAGCACCCACCCTACAAGCAAGCCTACAAGCACCGCGGGGCCAAGATGAAACCTAGACGGTGATTTGAAGCTAAACAATGACCCCTAGTTTGCTGCCCACATAGGTGGGCAAACCTCCATGGCGGCGTGCCTTCTCCAACGAACTAGGCCTACGATGAGTATAATGGATCGGGTAAGAGAAACAGGAGCTTACCTTGAGGCTAGCTACGGTGATGGATAAGATGGGGAAGCGATGAGGCGACCAGGCCACGTGCACCCGCACCGCGTGGCGATGCTCCGAGCGCGGCATCAATGCGTCAGCCCATCACCGGTTATGGTCCAGGCCAAGCCGAGGCGAGCACCAGATAGAGGGGTCAATGGTGAGTTTGTACGGCCATCAAATGAACTACAACGGTGACAAGAGACTCACCGTAAACCAAACCAAGACACGACGGTGAAACGGACCGGCGGGGAGCAAAACTCGAAATTGGCCAGCAATAAAGCTTGGTTGTGCCCTGGTGCGGGACGGGCTATGAGCTAGCTTCCACACCTAGCTACTAGGGCATTGAATCAAGGTGTGGTGCCCCGTGGAGCGCGAATTTAACTCACGGAGCGGTGCGGTTCCATCGGCGGCGATGGCAAGCGGGTAGTGGCTCTGTGACAATGGTAACAACGTGATGGGACAGCGAAGACAGGCAGTGGCTTGGCAGTAGGTGGATCGAGTGATCGAGACGGGCGCCACGTCGGCTAAAGCTGTGGCTCTTGGCTGGTAGTAGCCATCGGCCTCGCGCAAGGGAGCGCACGTGCAGCGGCACCACAACGCAGCAGCACGACTTGGCGCGCATGGCTTAGGCATGGACACGGCACAGCACCGAGAGCGGCAACAACAATGATAGCCCGTGGCGCAGCGTGCAGCCAGAGCCAGCGAGGGAGGCCAGCAAAGCAGCGACCATGGCCAGGAGCGGCCAGCCCACGACGGCGTGCACGCATGGTTACCAGGGTACTTAGGCCGAGAGCCTAGAACGACATCTTGCACGCTTCTGAAAGCAGCCCAAAGTTCACTTACTAGCTCGACAAAAACTCCACCAAGTCCACGAACCCCAAATTGGCACTATCGACTTGCTAATGAAGCAATTGTCGTCGCCACTGGATGCCCCGAGAGGAAGTTGGGGAGGCGCCAAATGGCAGTTCACGAACAAAGCGGCAACGGCATAGCTAAAACGCGTTCTGACGTAGTTCGGACACTACTTGCGTGAACATTGCAACTCAAACGCAACCACAACCTTCACCACGCTCAAGTTCACACCTCGATGCACCCAATCGTGCAAAAACATAGGTGTGTTGCTTAACCAATTTTGTTGGAATTTAAATGCCAAAAACGACATTGTCTATCATTTCCGATTTAGAAAAGTTAAGGGTTCAGTTTGATCTACAGCTTTTAACACTTTAGCCGTAATTTTCAAAGGGTCTAAACCTTGTTAATTTCAACTAACTAACATACCATGACCTAGTCCATATTTCGTAGTAACTCATAGGAACAAAATATTAAAGCACTATTTAAGTATGTTCCACTATATAATTTACCAAAGATAGCACTTTAAACATAATCATTTGTTTGCCGACTTAACTGTGAAGAGTGGATTTAATTTCAATTCAATTTCTGAGCTTCCCAAAAATACTAGCGGACATTATTATTCTCCAAGATTTAAAATTGCATGCCCAGCTACGTAACTTGCCCTCAAATCTTTATTTCCACACTATACTCCAGTTATAATTGGGCGTTGTTCATAGAAATTATTTTCATGCCAATAATTAACAAAACTCATTCTATTCTTTTTGTTAAGAGTTTTCATCACCACCTCTTTACGCTAAGTAAACGAACTCGCTATATTATTAGATCTATCTCTCATGCCATAATCTTAGTGCTTAGCGAGCTCGTAACACTAGAGGTGTTACACAGGCTCTCGAGCGGCCCCCACGCCCGTGGCCAGACCGGTGCCTGAGGGCCCGACCAGGGGTGGCGGTGGTCGGCTGACTTGCGATGGCGTACACGCGGCCATCAGGCCGAGGGACGCCGGTTCCCAAGCGACGTCCGTAGGACGAGAAGGGATAAGATCGTGTGCCCTTTTGCACATAAACGCTTCCGTTGTTCTCTGAATTACATGCTAAGCCTATTGGTTTATTACTATATTCACCTCAATACATCACTGCAATACGTTGCATTTATATATCCTATAAATGATCGTTTTAGACCTCATATCTAAATAAATTATGATGCAATTATTTACTTAGTGTAAATAGATAATTTTGAGAATACCAATTCTAAAAAATTGCATCATGATATATTATTGCAGATAAAACAAATCGGATCCTCTTAATTAATTAACTAATAGTTAATTAAGGATGGATAAATTAAGGCTTATATGAGTCTAATCCAAAAAAGCAAAATGGCAGCCAAACCATTTTTGCTAGTGAGGCTAACATAGGGAGTGGATTTTGCTTTGATCCTAGGGGATTTTGCATAGTTTTGCCACTAGCCAACAAAAGCACTATGTGCTTAGTAATTTTAGTACAGTAGAGTAGAGTGTTTATTCATGTACTTTGTTGACCTTGTTAATTTGCCAATTTTTCATAAATTGTATTTTAACGTAGGTGAATTTTCTTAATTAAGTGATTATGAAAAATTTTCCAATGCATATCTTTGATACATTTGGGATCATAACACAAGTGATAGAGTCCTAGGCATTGGCTGTGCTTAATTCATCTTGAATTATTCAGCCCAGAGACCGTGCCTATGGCACCGATTATTCGCCCATTACTGAGAGATCTACATCATATTTATTTTAAACTGATGATTACCTACATTGTGTTGTCCTAAATAAGTGTTTTGGAAATATGAGAATGGTACACTTTTATGGTGACTACCATCATTCATTATTAAAGGCTACACACATGTGGTAGTCTTAGGCATTGGCTGCGATATATTCATATGAATATATCAGCTCAGAGACCGTGCCTATAGCAGCAATTTATTTGCCTACTACTGAGAGATCTACTCTTTGTTTCAGACATAGAGATTATCTACAATGTGTGTGCCAACATTAATAATGATCATTTGTGAGGTCTACACATTTTATGATTACCTCTAGTTGTTGTGAGGTTTACAGTTTTGTTACTATCTACAACTATCCAAAACAAAGTGACAAGATATGGAATCCCCTAAATTTTGCATTGGAGACTACAACATCACCATGGTGATTTTTAATTTACCTAGGTGTAAATTAATTAAATCAATGGTCTGTCACATGGTTTGGATACTGACTTCAGAGGAGTCTGATGAACTCGCTCTTGATGACATCAATATCCCACATGGACAATGGACATTAATATTGGTTTTATCTTATGGACTAATAGAAGAATTTAATGAACCTCAATTAGGGATTGTTTGTTATAGATCAAAGAAAATTATGCCTTACTGTAGTTAAGGTACTACGTCCATAAAGATCATGGATAAGATTATCTTGTGGAAAGAAATGCACATTCTTCGTGGCTCACTCTTTAGAAGTTTTATGAACAATAAATAAACTCATATAGCTTGAGGCTAATCATGAGTGGATCATGTCTCTAGTTTTTCAAACTATTGAAGACTACGATCATGTTGTTCATACAATTTGCTTCCACTAGTAAAAGCAAAAGGCCTAATGTGCAATATGAGTGATGGCAATGTGAACCCAAGAATGACAGAGTAATGTCATATATATGGTTGTGTTTAGCATCGCGCTAAACAATGCCACACCCTTAAGTTTGTAATTGATCTATATCAAAACATCTATACGGGATGACATAGGATATACCTAGAAGGTTGGTTGTTATGCTGGATCTTATGGGCTCACATAACAACACTTCTCCTTTTCTCGTAAAGAGAACATCACATAGATGGACATGTATGATCATCGAATATGCTTCGAATGATTTGTTTTGAGATTTAGGATAATCTCATGGTCTGTTGATAATGTGATAATGTCCATCGAAGATGTTGTAATATTTGTGTTGTGAACTCATAGCTATTATGGGTATCATATCGATGTATTTGACACTTGACAATATTTATGGATTTCTATATATTAGACGAGAATCCTATTAAACTCTTGTCATATATAGATTGTACGGGAATCATTCCAATGTGGAATGATATGTGCCTAGTGGACATTTGTACAATAAACTCTATAATTAGGGAAGCAAAATGTTCTTGGTTCTTATGACAAGAAGAGAGAATATTTTGGCCATCACTGATGCGGTGTAATGATCGTTTGGCCTATTTTGACAATATCATTCTTCCTTGGTGAGTTAGCAATTGAGGATATTTAATTATGTCCCAATTCGACTCGTATCTTACTAAATTATAGGGATATCCAATGTGTTTTCGTATGTAAACACAAAAGAACAGCATTGGATATGGCATATAAGTAATGATATAAGTCTCATTTTAGTTGCATTATGCATACAACCATCCCCGTACAACATGTTGCGTACAAGATAATTTTTCACACTATTGATGCATTCCTGATTTGGAGTGAACAACTTGGCCATCATATGGGATGAGTGAAAAATTATTGGCAATTCTTTTGGTCATAATTTTCCTAAAGTGTGGGTATGATAAGTGCCATAGGGAAATAGATTTGAAGATCCTCTTATCTTAAAATTAGATTGAATGTCTTAGATTCCTTGATCATATTCAAGAGAGTATGTGTGGGTTTGATACAAATATTGTATGGACAGTTTAGGCATTTCATGGTTGTAAATATACATCTATAATATTATCTAGAGTGTGTGAAGTATCCACACTCAGCCATGCATTTGGTAAATAGTGGCTCATGTTCTGAGCTCATTATCCTAAACACCACTGAATTTGTGTGCCTACAATGATGATTGTCGGTATAACAAGAGTTTAGTTACATATCCAAAGGATAAGTGGAATCTACGAGTATGACATCAAGGTCATAGCAGGACCATTGTTATTGAACTGCTATTTGCCAACTTCGTGTTGGGGTCAAGTAGATTTACACACTCCTGACTTGAGATTAATTGCATATCCCCTATATGCATTTAGTACGTGAGAATCCATGAAAATTTCCTATTTGCGTAAGATTGGGTTACATTGTATACGTACCAATCTCACCACCACAACATAAATTGATGGGCACGCACAGGAAACTAGGGATCAATGTGAGATTTCAATCTCCGTCGATTGTTAAGTATCTAGGACCTCTTATGGAGGATCTATTTATGGCCTCATACGTTGGTTGTAGTTTAATAATGAGCATTTCCAGGCATTAGGGGGAGATTTGATGTACCATACATAATGCCAGGAAATTATTTGGAATACATAAGGCATTTCAAGCTTAGGATCGTGTACTAAATGTTGAGTTCAAAGAAGTGTTGATTTGCATAATATTGCAAATAAACTACCAAATACATTTACTGATTACTAAGGTATCTTTTAAACCTGTTAATCTGTTGCAAGTATGTGCCAGAAAGAGTGGTGATACCAAGTAAAACCAGTCAACCCCCAATTATAAATAAGAGGGGTAGAAGTAAGGCCATAAAGTAGGATTATTCATGCTAGCAATATAAGGCTTTCCTTATAAGATAGTAAATGCAGATCAACCTATGGTTGGTGACACTGTGTGGGTAAATATTGAGTATTACCTAGTGGATGGATGCCATCTACAAACCTAGCTCAAAGGTGCACCTAAAAACTGATGTTGGGATATCGGAAAGCCCTGACTCTCATTTCGGGAAGTCACGATGAGTCATTCAGGGTACTTTGAGTTTTGATAACCAAAGAATTATATGATAGAAAGGCTACATGTATCAACATGTACTTCTCTAAATAAACTGTATACAACATTTCAAGTTATCCAGTCAATAAGACCATGGCAGAGTGCTTTGCTCACTCTTACTGTAACTTGTTGAGTGATGTAATACATGCAGAGATAGTCTTGCTCACCAGAAATGAGGTGTTTTGGGCTATGATGCAAACACCTCATGGTACCTTTACTGTGGATACAAAAGTGTTTTCATTCTAGAATGGATTGAGAACAATGTGGTGGTGAGATCAAAGCAAGACTAGTAGCACAAGGGGTTTTACGCAAAGCCCATGCATTGATTTTCAATGCAAATTATTCTTCATAGTAAGTTATAAATTTTTTATACTATCTTTGATTGGCAGTACAAAAGCATCTATCTTTGTAGTTGATAATTGATAGATGTAGTGATCACATATATATATATATGATCACTTGATTTGGTGTATTTGTGA
Source organism: Miscanthus floridulus (assembly GCF_019320115.1). Classification (NCBI taxonomy): domain Eukaryota; kingdom Viridiplantae; phylum Streptophyta; class Magnoliopsida; order Poales; family Poaceae; genus Miscanthus; species Miscanthus floridulus. The sequence goes on along the minus strand of NW_027096658.1, from coordinate 52,268 downwards.
AGCTTCCATGAAGGAGTTCACTTACCCAACCCTCATACATAAAATTGCAACACATATTGTGTATTGCTTAAGTCAATATATGGCTTAAAACAGTTAAGTCAAATTTGGTACAATCGACTTTGTGTGTATTCCCCAAACTGAAGGGAAACAAGATTGATTACATATGGTGTTCATTTTGAAGTCCTTGATTGGACTTCATAGTGTTATATGATAGTCAATAATCATCATTAGTGATGAACACATGTTAATAGCACGTTGTAATTTAAAGACGGAGTTTGAGATGGAAGATACAGACTAAACCAAAATTTCATTTTGTATTTATGATTCAAGCATCTTCTATCAGGATTTTGTACAAAAGCTACCTATATCCAGATCATATTGAGTTATTCAATATAAAGGTATCATGTGGTTGTTCTACCTCATGATAAAGAAAGATTGTTTTATGCCATAGTGACTAAGATGAGATATTGGGACATGTGGTCCATTATCTCTGTGCTATTTATGCGCTAATAAATCTTGCAAAAGTTTCCGGTCAGATATTAGTTTTGCAATGATTTGCTATCTATTAGCAGCGCTACTCCTACCAAATATTGGTGGATGATAGTTAAGGACATTTTTTGATATCTTAATAGCACAAGTGATCTTGGTATTCATTTGTAAGAACCCATGATCCAGTTGAATATAATGATTCTGGTTATCTATTAGATCTCCAAATTTCAGATAATTAAAAGGCTTAATGTACATGTGGAAAGACCAGTTTTATGGAAGTCTTTAAATAGACACTACTGGTCACTTCCACCAATCATTCTGATATTGTATTTTACAAGGCTTCACATGAATGTGTATAGCTTGACATAATGGTATATCACATAGTGAAGTTATGTGGTGTAGATTCTATTGAATCAATGGTCATTATCTATAAAGACAATGCAACTTGTGTTGTGAAGATGGAGACAAGTTATACTTAATGCAATATTTTTGCACTAAGATGGTTCTGTTCTATAGGTAATATGGGCATATGAACATTTATAAATTAAGTCTTGTGATAATCTTGCAGAGATATTCACAAAGTCTACCATACTCCACATTTCATATGTGTTGAGTGCATTGGTATGAATTTACTTCAAGATTTGCTAGTATCAGGGGGAGAGTCTCTCTGATTAATAACTTGTTGCAAACATCATATTGCACTCTTTTCTTTGTTTGAGTTTTTTTCCTTTGGGTTTCTCATATAAAGTTTTTAATGAGGCAATATCAACACAAGATTATGTCATATCATCCATTTTTTCCCACATGGGTTTTTGGAGGGTGATATTGTGACATATTTTATGTAAGTTTTCCATTTATGGTTTCTTATATAAAGTTTTTGATGAGGCAATGCCAACACAAAGGTATATGCTATATCATCTAGTTTTCCCCACCGGAGTTTTTGGAAGATGATATTTGAAGCCTATTGACCCTATGGTCAAGGTGTTTTTAGACTAAGGCTTTGGGTTTATCTCAAAGGGTCTAATAACATTGGTGATTGTATATCACAGTTTTTCTTCTTATTTTTTCCCACTGGATTTTAAAGAGTTTTTCCTGGTATACCAGTATTACTTTGGTTTTTCCCACATAGTTTTCCAAAGATCCATAAAGATGCATAATAGATGAACAATAAAGACTACAAGGAGCTAATTGATAAGGGGGAGTATTGAGAATTATTATTTAGTGCTCAATTATGGATTATTTCAAGGGGTGTCTTTTCACCCCTCTCTCTTTCACACTTGTAACCACCCACATGGGTCATGTATATATATGTATACACTATTCATTAGGAATACGATAGAGAATCATTTGTGTTGGGTACCATAAAAAGGGGTCCCCTAAGCAAGAACCAAAAAATCGCTTAGACCCTGTAAAAATCGAAGCCAAGAGACAACTACTAGCTAACCCCCACCTTGCCGAGGCTCAGCTGGACCACCCGGCCCACCTCGAACAGTATCCCAACTCGCTCGAGGCCCCGCCCGTAAAGCCTTGGATGAGGTGCTGATTCTCCGCCTCGCTCGAGGCCCTGCCCGTAAGGCCTCAGACGAGGTGCCGATTCTCCGCCTCACTCGAGGCCCTGCCCGTAAGGCCTCGGACGAGGTGCTGATTCTCCGCCTCGCTCGAGGCCCCACACATAGGGCCTTGGATGAGGTACCGATTCTCTATCTTGCTCGAGGCCCCGCCCATAAGGCCTCGGACGAGGTGTCGATTCTTTGCCTCGCTCAAGGCCCCGCACGTAGGGCCTCGGATGAGGTACCGATTCTCCATCTCGCTCGAGGCCCCGCCCATAAGGCCTCGGACGAGGTGTCGATTCTCTGCCTCGCTCGAGGCCCTGCCCGTAAGGCCTTGGACGAGGTGCCAATTCTCCGCCTCGCTCAAGGCCCCACACGTAGGGCCTCGGACGAGGTACCGATTCTTCGACTCACTCGAGGCCGGCTCGACAGCTACCCCATCACCGCTGCCTCAACTGGGACGTCATGTCCAACTAGCACATCCAACCACTCCCACGACAGCAGTCGAACGATAGCCCAGTATAGTAGAGTGGTCGATGAGATGGGAGTCACATCAACGCCACGCCGTCCGGGACAAGATGGGGTGGGGGTTACTAGTCGCTGTGCTCGACGTTGTGCCCACGACCGACGCTCATGCTACACTGTGCTGCCTAACCCCACCTACTCCATGGACAGCACAGCGTGGAGAGTCATATCTGGGTCCCTATAGCCTCGGAATCAGTGCACAAGACTAACTGCTCCCTCCAAGCCTCGGCTACCCGCTTCTGCACCCCCATAGCCTCGGGACTCGCGCCCACTGAGCCCCCTATGATGGTTCAGCCTCTGCACTGACTGGGCCTCGGCTCTCTACGCTGTCGACATACAGCGACCGGCACGTCATCCACAGCACGTGCCATGCCCTACGTCAAGCTATCACAGGAGCTCCCACGTTGCACAGGATCAAGCGTGACCAGAGCGTTGCTCCAGGACATCAAGGACAAGACCGCTCCATCGACCATGCCACCACAGTGACAAGCTACAGGGCTCGAACACACCACCTCCGCTCACAAAATGCCGCATGATGAACACATGTATCGCCCCTGTCCCCCCTTCAACTATAAAAGGGAGTGACCAAGGCCGTTTCTAGACACATGAACATAGGCATGGATGCATGCACAGACAGAGACATCGCGCGCGCACACACACGCGCGCAAGCAACGCGCAACACTCTATAATACGCACACTCCTCCACACTGCCTAAGATCAACATCTCAAGCAACCCACACCGCTCCACGCAAAGACCTAGGACTAGCTCCCTCTCTCGCCCTGCTTGTAAACCCCTACTACAAGCACCTCGGTGTAAGGAATACAAGATCGATCTCTCAGACTGGACATAGGGCACCTATAGCCTGAACCAGTATAAACCTTGTGTCTCTTTGCATCACCATCTGGGATTAAGGGCAAGTAGTACATTTTCACTAGTTGGTTGAGGGCCCATCGGTCTAAAACACCGATAGTTGGTGCGCCAGGTAGGGGCTCTACTGCGTGTCAGCTTTGTCATCCCAATGAGTTCCGGATGGCAGACCCTGTACGACCACTGCGTCTCGGCGCGGTGATCTAGTTTGGGAGCCTAGAGTTCATGTCTCTAGGATGTGAATATGATATGGTACTCCTCACACCTAGAGCCCCATCGACCGACGACGACACCACGCACCAGTAGCCTAGGCGCAGGCAGTGCCCGGGCCACCACTCTCGTCGCGCTCACCAGGCACATCGCGGGCGGGACCACCCCGACACCATGCAAGCTCAGGATGACGCATTGCACCCCACTGGTACCCCATGCCTGGCTATTGGTATAGAGTCCCTGGTTGGGGACCTGTCCAGCTTAAGCCTGGGCAAGGGAAAGACGCCGGTGGCGCGCAGCGATGCCCTGGCATCAAGCTCTGCCCCGCCACCTCCTAAGGAGTCGACTTTGGCGGGGCAAAGCCCAGCGATGGCACCATCCCCATACCCCTTCGGGTTGACTAATGTCACCGCAGCCTACGCTTCTGCCTATGCTTTCGCTCACGTGGAGCCCTCAGGACGTCACCAATGCTTCGCCCTCGACCTCGATGCCACTACCTCGACCCACACCCACGCCGACTCCTCAGAGGAGGACGAGGCGTGGGCCGGAGCAGACTTCTCTAGGCTTCACGACCCTAAAGCCATGCGCCGCTTCCTGGCCACGAGCGACTACTGCTTCAGCTACTCTGACTCTGATGACAAAGACACTTACGACCCCACTCATGAGTGCTTCCACATCAAGCTCGGGATGCCGAGCACGGGCGATGAGGATGAAGGGGTAGGTTCTCGCTCCCCGCCCCTCGAGGGGGCGGGCGGCGCCGCACCTCCATGCGTCAAGCCCTGGGCAGCGTAGAACAAGAACCTTGCCCCCGAGGAATTTCGACGTCTAGACCTAGAGCAGCTCCGTGAGCTTTAGGCCAAGGTCGAACAAGACCGACTCCTTCTTCAGCAGCTCCGAGACACTCTCGAGCAAGAGCAGCGGGGTCATGGTGATGGCGGAGCAGCCTGGCGGAGGGCTCGCGACGTCAACCGCCGCATCAATAATGACGAAGGGGACAATCAACCCCCTATCTTCCATCGCGCTAGCCAGAACGTCGTGGCAGCGGCGATGCTACTCTGAACGATGCCCGAGCCCTCTACCTCGGAGGGGCGATAGGCCCACGGTGAGCTCTAGGACCTCCTTGAGACTGCCGCGGTGTAGCAGGCCGAGAGTTCTGCCTCTCGATGGCGTGGAGGCGCCTCGAAACTTCCCACGGCACTGCCTCGGTAGGATAGGGAGGCCTCAGTTCATCCCGAGCCTGCTCGGGCACCGACGGCCAACAGGGCCCCCTCGGTGCATGACCGCCTCGGCGACCGACGCGAGGTGCAAGGTGACCACGACGTGGTCAGCAGGCGATGGCGCCACGATAATGAGGGGCCCGCCCGAGGCTACCACCCGCACTGAGGCGGTCGCTACGACTGTGGGGAGGACCGTAGTCCGTCTCCTAGGCCACCTGGCCCTTGAGTCTTTAGCAGGGCCATCCGCGGCGCTCATTTCCTGGCCTGGTTTTGGCAACCAGCCAACCTCACAAAGTACAGCGGCGAGACCAACCCTGAGCTGTGGCTGGCCAATTTCCGCCTGGCTTGTCAGCTAGGTGGCGTAGACGATGACCTGCTCATCATCCGCAACCTCCCGTTGTTCCTGTCAGACTCGGCGTGAGCCTGGCTCAAACACCTCCCTCCCTTGCAGATCCACAACTAGCGCAACTTGGTAAAGGTCTTCGTCGGGAATTTCTAGGGCACATATGTGCGCCCCGGAAACTCCTAGGACCTCAAGAGTTGTCGCCAGAAGCCAGGAGAGTCTCTCCGAGACTTCATTCAATGCTTCTCCAAGCAATGCACCGAGTTGCCCCACGTCAGCGACTCAGAAATTGTCTAGGCGTTCCTCTCTGGCACCTCCTACCGAGACCTGGTCCGAGAGTTAGGCCGGAATGTGCCGACCTCGGTGGCCACACTCCTCGACATCGCCACCAACTTTGCCTCGGGCGAAGAGGCTGTTGGGGCCATCTTCCCCGACAACGACGCCAAGGGGAAGCGGAGGGACGAGGCCCCCATGGCCTCGGCTCCCCACCTCCCCAAGAAAAAGAAAAAGGGTCGCCAGGGGAAGCAGGAGGTCCTCGAGGCCGGTCTAGTCACGGCAGTAGATCGCAAGAATCCTCGAGGCCCCAGGCTCTTCGACGATATGGGACACAATTCACCGGCCACAAATTCCTGACGTTCTACGACGACCACCACATCCATGTGGCCTGGTCAGCCGTAGGACACCCTAGGACAAACGGCCAAGTAGAACGTGCCAACGGCATGATCCTACAGGGCCTCAAGCAAATAATATACAACCGGTTGAAGAAATTTGGCAAGAAATAGCTTACCGAACTCCCGTCGGTCATCTGGAGCCTGAGGAACACTCCAAGCTAAGCCACAGGGTTCACACCGTTCTTCCCGGTCTATGGAGCCAAGGCCATCCTCCCCACTAACTTGGAGTACGGTTCCCCGAGGCTATAGGCCTACAATGAGCAAAGCAACCGCACTGCCCATGAGGACGCCCTCGACCAACTAGAGGAAGCCCAAGACGTTGCGCTGCTATACTCGGCCAAGTACCAGCAAGCCCTACGATGCTATCAAGCCCGGCGCATTCAAAGCTGAGACCTAAAGGTGGGCGACCTAGTGCTGAGACTGAGGTAGAGCAACAAGGGCCGCCACAAGCTGACCCCGCCATGGGAAGGGCCATACATCGTCGCCCAAGTGCTAAAGCCTGGGACCTACAAGCTAGCCAACGAGAAGGGCGAAATCCTCACCAACGCTTGGAACATAGAACAACTATGTCGCTTCTACCCTTAAATTTCCAAGCATTGTATACATTATTTCTTGAAATACAATAAAGAAGCGTTCTTTAGTTACTCTAATTTTTCGAGAAACCCCCCGAACCTATCGATGGGGGATCAGCGTTATGACAATGCTACAAGGGAGACTCGGCTCTACCTTTGCAGAGGTGCCCACAGCGGGGCTCGAACTAGACTCAACTCTGCCTCTATAGAACCGAGCCTCCCTTGGGGGCTCAAAGGGGGGACCCCCCCCTAAGTCCCACGCACCATTTTTTAGTCGTTTTTCGAAAAAAATTTCTACGCCAAACTCTCTAGCGTACTCTGACAAATCGATTGTAAAAAACCTAAGGACCGAAAGTCTGTCTCAGGGCCAAAAGGCCAGCCGAGCTACGAGACGGCCTACGCCTCCGGGCTACGGCAACTCCCTCACCACCTTTTGCCCGAGGGGCAGCTTAGGCTCCGAGGAAGTTTTTCGCAAGTGATATGTTTAGAGCCGAGATAGAGGGTAGAGGCTCAGAAATACAATAAACGATTAAAAAGCATAGACGCATAAATACTTTAAAAAAGGCCTCGACGGCCACAAGCATTATGGTACAATAATAATCCTAATCTATTTACATGGCCCCTTTGGCCCAGGTCAAGGCTCAGGGTCACCAGCGTCGACAGACGGTGTGGGAGGAACCACCTCCTCTTCGAACAGCTTGGCCAGCGCCGTGCCGGGGCCCTCAGCCGCCTCCACCAGCTTCGTGACCTCCTCCTCGGCCTCCTCGTCATCCTCGGCCAAGACATAACCATCACTGACGGCCTTGAGGTCGATGTCGGCGTAGTGCAAAGAGACAACGGCCAGGGCACGCTTGACGCCCGTATGCAGCGCCCCCTGGAGCCGCTCGTGGACTTGGCCGCTCAACGCGATCAAGTGGCTCATGAGGGAGCTGCCTAATTCGACCCCCCCCCAACCTCCAGGGCCTCACAGGCAGTATGGGCGGTGCTTTGCAGCGCATTGTGCTCCCCGATCTCGGCCTCGAGCACCGCCTGCACTTCAATGGAGGCCTCAGCTGCTTAGGAGACCTCCTTCTCCAACCCTGCACCAAGACAAGCAGGATGGGGTTGAGCACAAAAGAAAATAAGCCGAACAGGGGCGAAGGCCTATGAGACTCACCCTCGACTTTCTTTTTCCAGCGTTGGGCCTCGACCTGAGAGGCCTCGGCAGCCCTAGAAGCCTCCTTCTCTAGCTCTGCATCACATTGGGGAGTTAGGGGTCGAACGCAAGAAAAACAAATAAAACAAGGGGAACAGGACTCACCCTCGGCCTTTCCCTTCTAGACTAAAGCCTCGGCCCGGGAGGCCTCGGCCCAGGAGGCCTCGGCCACCTTTAGGGCCTCCGCTAGGGCACCTTTCGTCAGGAGGTGCGCGCCCTGCTTCGCCCCCAGCTGCCTTGGCAGAGACCTCCAATTGTGCGGCCCGGGACCTGAAGGCGTCCCGCTCACCAGCCACCCGGGTCAGCTCCTCCTCTAGCTCCTTGATCCATGCCACCAAAGGGGCAGCCTGCTCCCGGGCCGTGACCGCCTCGACCTTCATATAAGCACAGTGAAGGTGGAGGTCCTCCACCTCCACACTCCACGCTGATAGAAGCTCGTTGGCATGGGTAAGCAAGTCCTTCTACCGCTGGAGCTGGTCCCAAACATCCCTCTCCCGCCGAAGGAACATCAACTTCCTGAGGGATCGGGCCTCGAGCTCCTGGATAGGTAGAACAGGGGTCAAGCACTATAAGAAAACTAGGGAAAAAGATGACACCGCATAAGAAAAGAAGGCGTGCACCTGGGCAACCCTGGGCAGATCGTCATCCATGACGGACAACGTTGTTCGCAGCGACCGCTCTGCCAGCTGGCGAAATTGCTCGAAGGAGCCCCAGCGCCCCCCTCGGCCGCGTCCTTAAGGGCGAACAGAGGCTCCCCCTCAGGGTCATCCTAGCTCCACCACAAGACACATGGGTGATCCCACCCATGGGGCTCGGGTTGTACCCACACGAGGGTCGTGCTTCCCTCGCAAGAAGTCGGAGGTAGCTGCTCCGCGATGCTAGCAGCCTCGGCATCTGCCACCTCCTTCCCCCGGGAAGTATCGTCGGAGGAGATCGAATGGACCTCCACTTCCCGGGCGCCCTCCTGCAACGGCGATGGGTCTTGGACCGGGGGTGGTACCAAAGCTTGCCCTGCCTTCATCTCCGCATCCTGGCCCGCCGGCTCCACCATGCCCAACTGACCTCCGCCACCTCGACCTCGGCAGCCCGAGGAGCCCCGACGTCTGCCACTTTGGCCTCTGAAGCCCTGAGGGCCTCGGCCTCCACCGTCTTAGCCTCGGAAGTCCTAAGGGCCTCGGCTTTAGCCTCGGTGGCCTCAGCAACTGAGGGTGCCTTGGCTTCCTCAGACTCGTGGGCCTTGGCCTCGTGGGGCATAGGCTCCTCCTCCTCTGCTTGCTTCGTGGCCACCTCGGTAGCCTCTCCCTGGGCGACTGGCTCCTTCGGGTCAGCCCTCGCTGACACCGCGCCATGCTATATGGCGGCTTGCGCCTCCACCACCCATTGGGTGGTGGAGCTAGTGCTCACCTTGAGCGCCTTACGTGGCGCCAGGGCGAGCGCTTTCACCTGACGCTTCTGGCTGAAGGCAAAGCACTGACAAGGTCAGCATACGACCAAGGGACGACCAGGAGATGCTGCAACTCCACTAACAAAACACTTACCTCGAATGGGGACACAACCGCTTCTGCACTACGTCCCATGTCCTCCGCAACGGCGGTGGCAGCGATGGAGGCACGGCCTCCGTGTCCACCGGTGCTGACCGGCCCTCGCCGGACTCTGGCGCCTCGACCCTCTACGGAGGTGGTTGCATCGCCCTCGCCGCCGCCTGCTCCACCTCCACCATCGAGCCCACCAGGTTGATGGCGTGCTTCCCTAATGCCCGTGCCTCAGGCGTGTCAGCCTCGGCCCCAGGATGGGCGATCGTCGGCCCCGAGGTGTCCTCTCCTCCTCTTGGAAATGTCGGGCTACTCGCCGACGCCCCGAGCGCCGTCCCCCTAATGTCAGGGAGATGGTCCAAGGTACCCCGCCCTGCCTCACTCTCATCGTTGTCGCTCGAGGAATCCAACAATGACGGTGATGGAGACGGCTCCACTGGGAGACCATCGTGCCTCTGCTGCCAATGACGTTTCTCTAGCTCTTCGCGCTCAAGGTTCTTCCTCTTGCGCCTTGCCTCCTCGGTGTCTTTCCACTTCTTCTATGCCTTGGCATGTGCCCTGTTCACCGCCCACCGCTCTACGTCCTCGGGAATGGGTGGCGGGGAGGCTCGCACATCCCTCATCCCATGTAGGAACAGCGAACGCCAATAAGGGAATAGGAAAATGCAAGGAGCAAGGAGGCCTCGGGGGCCACAGCGGCGCGTGACTTACCAGAGAGAGGTACCCCCACGATGGGCGCATCGGGAATGGGGACAGACCACTGCTCCTTAGCCGCCCCTCCACCGTCTCTCTCACCCGATGTAGAATCTCCTCGTCGGAGAGGGCGATGGCGGACATCCGGACGCCATCGATCGGCTCGTTCAGTGTCATCTCGAACAGGCGTTGCCGCCGAGCCATTAGTGGCAGCACCCTCTGGTGGTGGAAGGCCGCCATGACCATAGCCGTGGTAAGGCCACGGCTACGCAGCCTCTCCAGCGCCTCTAGAAGCGGCCGCAGCTTGGGCTGATCAACCACCGAGACGCCGTACCTCTACTTATCTGGCTGGCTCTCCACGACCCATCCAGTGTAGGGGGGAAGTCCGCCATCATCGTTGTGGAGGTAGAACTAGCTGTTGTACCAGCAACGGTTGGATGACACGAGCTGGGCTAGGATGTAGAGGAGCTACCGGTCTTGGCGCACTTGGAGAGTGCAGCCGCCAGCCCTCATCGCCTTCTGCATGCCCATCGTGCCCGTTGGCTTGGTGGTGAGCCTCGCCCAAAAGAGGTGGAGCCATAGCTCCCAGTGGGGGGCAATGCCTAGGTACCCCTCATAGACGGCGACGAAGATGGCCGCCTACGCAATGGAGTTGGAGTTGAAGTTGTGGAGCTCCACGCCATAGTAGTGTGGGAGCGCCCGCATGAACCGGTCCGTCGGCAGGCCAAGACCACGCTCGTGGAAGGCCATGAAGCTCACGATGTAGCCATCACACGGCCTCGGCTCTGGCTCGCCCCCTGGAGCATTCCACTCCGGTCTGTTGGGGTCGGTAACCGAGCGGAGGAGGCCATCGTCGACAAGCGACTACAGCTCCACCACAAACACGTCGGATAGACCCCAAGGATCCGCCTGAATGACAACAGCGCCGCCGGCCATGAGTGCGGTGGAGAATGCGGCTACGGTGGTAAGGCGAGCTCTTGCTATCCCTCTCTCTCTCTCTTCCTCCCCCTTCTCCCTTCTTCTCCCCGGCGCTCTCTATTCTTAGCAACGGCTCGAGGGCAAAAAAGGCGAATGCATGCAAGGTAAGGAGGAGAGGGGCGAGGCTCGTCATGGATTTATATGGGAAGGGGGAGAAACGAACGGGTGATGAAACTTGGGAAGTTTCCCTCAGATCTGGCGCAGTTAATCCGGATCCGATTAAACCGCCCACACATCCACCTTTTCCTTATTACTCGCGCACACACAGTAACGTCCCATCCGCTGACATCGTGTCGCATCCAACTGCAGCGATGGCAGGCACCGTTCTGTCTCCCCAAGAAAACCGCCTCAAAAGGTGTGCCCGTCGTTGTCAGCCGATGGGAGGGGAATATCCCCCACCTGATTCCTTTCAGACTAAGGAACTAGGCATCGAGCCTATTATGGTCCAGGGGTTCAAAGGCTAGGCCCCCGAGGGTTTCGACAGCCGCCCCAGGGCAATAGAGTCAGGGATGACTATGGGTGAGCCCATACATGGCCGAGGCCCGAGCAAGCGATCGCTCAGGATGCCCTAAAGTCATGTCCGAGACCAGCAGGGAGGTCTCTGAATGGGATCCCACCACAGAGAGGCACCGAGCCCCTGGGGCCAATCGAACAGCCCTAGGACCCACTAGAGAAGACCTCTGGTACTTTTGGAGTATGTCTCTAGACCACCAGCTGACCCCTATCGAATGGGGTACGGGCCTCACTCGGACTTACCTGATAATAGCTCACCGGAGGTGTCACTGCTCGCGCCACCAAGGGTAGCCTGGCATACTCCACCCCTCCTTCCGAACAAAAAGGATGCGCAAGGGCCGCACAAAAAAGATAGGGAAACTCCTGATCGCCCTCTTGCTCCGCGCAGAGGCTCGGGGGCTCTTCCTGCATACACGCCGAGGCCCAGCAACCTGAACTTGCTCTTGGGGGCTCGGCAAAACGCGATAAAAAGGCACCGAGCCCGTTACGGTCTAGGGGTTCGAAGGCTAGACCCCCGAGGGTCTCGATAGCCGCCCCAGGACAACAGGGTCAAGGATGACTAAGGGCGAGCCTTGTACATGGTCGAGGCCTGAGCAAGCGATCGCTCGGGATGCCCTAAGTCGTATTCAAGGCCAGCAAGGAGGTCTCTGAATGGGATCCCACCGCAGGGAGGCACCGAGCCCCCGGGGCCCACCGAACGGCCCTGGGACCCACTAGAGAAGCCCTCTGGTACTTTTGGAGTGCGTCTCTGGACCGCCAGCCGAACCCTATCGAATGGGGCATGGGCCTCCACTTGGACTTACCCGATAACAGCTCACCGGAGGTGTCACTACTCACGCCCACCGAGGGTAGCCTGGCATACTCCACCCCTCCTTCCGAACGAAAAGCGTAAGGGCCGCACAAAAAAAGACAAGGAAACTCCTGATCGCCCTCTTGCTCCGCGCAGAGGCTCGGGGGCTCTTCCTGCAACCAAGCCGAGACCCAGCGACCCAAACTCGCACTCGTGGGCTCGACAAACGCTATAAAACCCCTCGCTCAACATGAGAAAAGCCCCTAGAGGAATAAATCCACTCCACTAGGGCCTCGGGGGCTACACCCGACGGGTGCGCTCGCGCGCACCCACCGAGGCCTCGAGTACGAAACACCATCCCGCCAGGAGCTACCGCGAGCCAAGTCTTGTCAAAACCTCAGGAGAGCGCTCACACTCTCCCCGAGGCTCGGGGGCTACTGTCGGGTACCATAAAAAGGGGTCCCCTAAGCAAGAACCAAAAAAATCACTTAGATCTTGTAAAAATCGAAGCCAAGAGACAACTACTGGCTAACCCCCACCTTGTTCGAGGCTCGGCTGGACCACCCGGCCCACCTCGAACAGTATCCCAACTCGCCCGAGGCCTCGCCCGTAAAGCCTCGGACGAGGTGCTGATTCTCCGCCTCGCTCAAGGCCCCGCCCGTAAGGCCTCGGACGAGGTGCCGATTCTCCGCCTCGCTCGAGGCCCCGCCCGTAAGGCCTCGGACGAGGTGCCGATTCTCCGCCTCGCTCGAGGCCCCGCATGTAGGGCCTCGAATGAGGTACCGATTCTCCGTCTCGCTCGAGGCCCCGCCCGTAAAGCCTCGGATGAGGTGCCGATTCTCTGCCTCGCTCAAGGCCCCGCACGAGGGCCTCGGATGAGGTACCGATTCTCCGTCTCGCTCGAGGCCCTGCCCGTAAGGCCTCGACGAGGTGCCGATTCTCCGCCTTGCTCGAGGCCCCGCCCGTAAGGCCTCGAATGAGGGTGCCGATTCTCCGCCTCGCTCGCTGCCCCGCACGTAGGGCCTCGAATGAGGGTACCGATTCTCCGACTTGTCGAGGCCGGGACTCGACAGCGATACCCCATCATCGCCGCCTCAACGCGGACATCACGTCCAAACTAGCGCGTCCAAACCACTCCCGCGACATCAGCCGAACGACGGCCCCCTGGTACAGCGGAGTTGTCGACGAGATGTGAGTCATATCAACGCCACGCCGTCCGGGACAAGACGGGGCGGGGTTACCAGTCGCTGTGCACACGACCGACGCCCGTGCTGCACTGTGCTGCCTAACCCCACCTGCTCTGAGAACAGCGCAGCGTGGAGAGTCATGTCCAGGTCCCTGTAGCCTCGGAATCAGCGCACAAGACCAACTGCTCTCTCCGAGCCTCGGCTACCCGCTTCCGCACCCCCGTAGCCTCGGGACTCGCGCCCGCCAAGCCCCCCACGATGGTTCGGCCTCTGCACATACAGCGACCGGCACGTCGTCCACAGCACGTGCCATGCCCTGCCGTCAAGCTATCACAGGAGCTCCCATGTTGCACAGGATCGAGCATGACCGGCGCGTCGCTCCAGTACAACAAGGACAAGACCGCTCCGTCGACCATGCCGCCACAGTGACAAGCTACAGGCTCGGACACACCACCTCCGCTCACAAAACGCCGCGTGACGAACACATGTATAGCCCCTTGTCCCCCCCCCCCCCTCCCCCCCTCAACTATAAAAGGGAGTGACCGGGCCGTTTCTAGACACACGACACAGGCACGGACGCACGCACAAACGGAGACATCGTACACACGCGCGCAAGCAACGCGCAACACTTTGTAATACGCACACTCCTTCGCACTGCCTGAGATCAACATCTCAAGCAACCCACACCGCTCCACGCAGAGACCTGGGACTAGCTCCCTCTCTCGCCCTGCTTGTAAACCCCTACTACAAGCACCTCGGTGCAAGGAATACAAGATCGATCTCTCAGACTGGACGTAGGGCACCTATAGCCTGAACCAGTATAAAACTTGTGTCTCTTTGTATCACCATCCGGGATTAAGGACACGCAGTACATTTTCACTAGTTGGTTGAGGGCCCGCCGGTCCAAAACACCGACAATTTGCATCATTCGCTTGTTTCTCTCGCTCTGCTTTCTAACAAACATGTCGATGAAATTAAGTTCAGTGGCGCAAAAATATTTTATTGGTAGGTGCAGAAAGAAATATTAATATGTTCAACTGTTAGGTACACCATGCATGTGTCCTTAATTAGCTGCCATATGCAACTAATCACGGATCGTGTTGGTAAACATGCATCATTATGTCTTAATCTCGCCGCAAGGCAGTATGATAATCCCCAATACAATGGAGGCCATTAAGCAGAGAATGGGCAACTGAATTCTTGCTTCTGGCTATATATGGTCAAGACGAACCACATAGTGTATCCCATCTCTGTAAATCATGCTGCTAACAGTTGCTTGGCTGGTGAGCAGAGCCGATAAAGTCAGGCATGTGTTCCTTTCATCTACCAAACAAGAACGTACTAACGCTAGCGGCTAGTCCGTTGCGCAAGACCCAGAGCTAATTTGGAAACTCAAATCTTCTTGATCCCTGACTTCTTCCAGGATGAGAAATCCATGGGAAAATAATTTGAATAATTATTTGTTCTTCATGGAGGGGTTTTCATCCCTGGGTGTGCCTCTCCTTACTTTCAAATTAGCCCTAAGAGATGATGCAGTATTATATGTTATATATAATTAATATATCTATCTCTCTGGTAAGGCTGGTGAGAAGGGGATGTCTTCTGGTTGACCTAAAGTTGGATCAGATTGCTATTGCTCAACTACTGCCTGAAAGTTGGTTCCAACTACTAGTCCCCTGCAACAGAGAGAGCAGTAGCCAGCCAAGTCCCAACCATGAGTCCAGGCGTGCGTCCATGCTCCCTTGCCTTCCCACCAAGGCCCTGTTCGTTTTCGAAACACTGTTCCGGCTGATTTGTTGTGAGAGAAAAATATTGTTCTGGCTGAAAAAATAAGCTAAAAAATACGGATTATAAGACAGGCGAACAGGGCCCAAGAATTCAGATAAGGTCACAAGAACATTTAATTTCCACAGAAATTGTTGACCCAATCTGCCCTATAAAAATATCAGCTCGCTTCAACTTTGTCGTTTAGAGTTTTGAGCAAGGCAGTTTTGACCAAGAACGTACCCTTAATCTCGCCTTTGAACCCTACTGCTAAACTACTATTTATTTTGGCCTCCTACCTGGTGTAGTAAATATATACATTGTCGGATCTCAATTTTCTTCACTTGATTTTATTTCTTGCTATATATCTGGTGCAAAGGAATTGACAGCTATTTTGGCTGAATAAAAGGGGAAAATGGAGTAGCTGGAGTACGGTTGGTATAATAAAGAATTGACAGCTATCATCAAGGCCTATTTGGTTTCCATAAGTCAGGTGACTGAAAAACCAGTGACTTATAAGTCATGCCTGTTTGGTGCTAGATGACTTATAAGCTCATCATGTTAAGTGAAAGGTGTGGGCCCCACGCAGAAAGGGTGGCTTATAAGTTTTAAGCAGGGGTGAACTAGCTTATTTCTTATAAGCAACGGTGACTTATAAGTTGGTGGTGTTTGACAAAATCAGTCACTTATTTCACTTTTTAACTTATAAGTAGGTGACTTATTTGGAATCAACATGCCCTTAAGTCGAGGAGCCGGTTTGCTCAAAAAAGTCTATAAGGGCATGTTGTGGTTTCCATAAGTCAAGGTGACTTATTAAGTCAGGCGATTGAAAACCAATAACTTATAAGTCATGCATGTTTGGTTGTAGATGACTTAAAGCTCATTAAAGGGTGTGGGCCCTACGTGAAAAGGGTGACTTATAAGTTTTAAGCAGGGGTGAACCAACTAAAACTTATAAGCAGGGGTGACATATAAGTTGGGGTGTTGTTTAGTAAAATAAGTCACTTATTTCACTTTTTAACTTATAAGTAGGTGACTTATTTGAAACAAACATGCTCAGGTAGCATGCGCATCGCTTTCTGATATAGCTGAGCCGAGCCGCGCCCGTTAGACTCATGAAGGCCAGCACGGCAAGGCAATTGATGACGATGAACAGACGAGCAACAGAATTCAGGGACCTCCTGGCGGCTCGCCTCGACCCCTTGCGATTGCGATGGCTCTGACAGTGATCTGCAAACATTAGAAATGATTGTAAGTAGAAAAGTAGTAGCGATGATCCGGGAAAAAAAAACGCCATACAGTAATTGGGCTACATACAGAGGAGCTAGCTACAAAGATACTGGACTACGACTTTGCCGTCGGAAAGTTTCCACACGCGTTTGGAGGAACTCGAGAAACGCTGGCCCGGGATGATTAACACGTGTACGTTGGTGATGCCATGGCAAAGGAAAGTTGCCAGGTCGCCTAGCTAAGCCTCCTGATTAAGCAATGATCTGATCGGTCGTATTTCGTAAACACGTGAGCTCATCATCAGCACAGCACCTAAGATGACATGCTGGTGCTTTGAATTGAAGAAGTTTGTGTTATAACTGTAGGAAAACTAGATCATAGATCTAGCCATAGACTGATTCTATGCGGGATAAAATAGACGTTGTACATCCTAGTGCTTGTAAACTAAAGAGACGGAGAGGGAAGGGGGAAAGGTAGCCGAACCTACACGGCAGAGGGGAGCGGTTCGGAGGCCGCCATCGGGTTCGTTGATGTAGTCTGCGCACGGGCAGCGACAGTTGGGGAAGAAATGTCGGAGATGCGGTGCACGCGGTGAAGATGACGACGGCGCAGTGCTGTGGCGGAGGTACTTCTCGTCACTGGCTGCGCCCCTCACTTAGATCGGGTTTAGGGTTTGTCGGTGGGGAGGTTGGCTCAGGTCAACCTCGTGATTAGAGCCGTCGGCCCCACCTTTTTTTATAGCTCAGTGTGACAGAGGCCCTCCAGCTTATGGTGGGCTGGACGCCCCGATCAGAGCGCAAATCAAAGGCCCAACTAAACCGTTGGGTTCAATTAGGTTAGAGATCAATCTAAGAGTCTGTCGGAGTGGACGCCATATAGCCTGTAGGCATAATAACGAGTGTTTTCGCCCCTGTGGACCCTCTGAGTTGGTTTCTTGGCACTGGCAGTGATGATGCATGATACAGTAGTGTCCAGGCCGTCCCGGTGTTTTTATTGCGTCGATCGACGGCCACCAAACCCAATCGCCATCGGCTGCCTGCTGCGAGTGATATGTATGCAAACATATAACCAAAGAGCAAAGAATACGTAACAATCGTCCGCAGGGCCCAGTGACCGACCGGCCGATTGCATACAGCACAGATTCTTCCACGCCGGGTGTCTGCGTCATCCATCACCTCTCGAAAGCTACCTTGAATTCCTGGGTTAGTTGAGGTCTGGGGACGGAGGGGAGGAGACCCTGCTTGCTCGTGCTCGGGCGCACGAGCTCATCAGGCCGCGGTGCTACCTCCTCCCTTACCTACCCATTGAGCTGCTAGCTGCACGTTGCAGCGGTTGGAGTGGAGCACTGGAGTGGCTCGGACTCGGTTAGTGGTGGCGAGCATTGCGGCGCGCGGCCATTAATGGAGGCGCTGGGCCACTCCCACGGGAGGCGGGAATGACGACCGGCCGGTTGCGCCAGCAGATCAACGTGCGCGTGCTGGAGCGCTTTGTGAGTTCGGTTACCTTGGACGACGACGTATCACGTACGCCTTGTCGCCATCCGCTTCCTGTCGTGGACTCGTGCGGCCGCGGTCAGGGATCGTGACAGACATTAGCAGCTAGCCGAGAACTGGCCTCCGCCCGTGCCGTGGCCGTGCCCGCGGCCGGCGCCGGCAGCATCAATGCAGGTGCCGCTGCTGCTTCTTTGACATATGACACAGGTTACTGTTTAAATAAACAAGTACAAAATGCAGCAGCAGCCGCTGGCAAGAATGCCAGCCAGCCGAACGGATAAGCTGCAAACGGCCAAGGCCCAACCAAGGAACGGATATTTCTGCAACTGCGACAAGGAAACGGATATTTCTGCAAAGGCCACGGCCAAGGCCAAGGGCCAACCAAGCCACCAAACCGCGGAAAGGATATTTCTGCAACGGCCACGGCCAAACCAAACGGAATCGACGGATTTTGCCATTTTCATGCTTTCGTTTCACAATGCAGAGTTTAACCAGCGAGAGACGACGACGGCATACTGATCAGGCACTCCAGGCAGTAACTAGCTAGTGAGAAACAAGTACGGAACCAAACATCATCAGCCCTCCACTAAACAAGGTTCAAAAGTACAGTTCCTCAGTACAACTGACTCCACAAGGCAGACACTAGTTCAGAATTCCACGCTTTCAGTTTTAACCTAGAGATGTCAATCTGGTGAACAGCGCACAAAGCGAACAACAATCAGTTCGACTGCCGTCTGGTCAAGGTCCTGGCGGAGACATGACTTCTAAGTCAGCTGAAGTCAGGTGCATGGACGATGTATGTGCTCATAAGAGCAATCAAGCTGCAAGCTGCCTATTGTATCTTGCAGCTGCACCACGGGAAGGTGGCATCTGATTTACAAAGGCATGGAGATCCGGTGGAAGCGGAAGTGCATGGTATGGAATTCCAGTGCCCATGACACCACTTGGAGCATGCGTTTGGTATGGAATTCCAGTGCCCATGACACCACTTGGAGCATGCGTTAAGTTAGTGGCGGATCCGGCCCAAAGTGTTAGCTACAGCCTGTGGGGTGGTCATAAAAGGCTGTCTAAGGAAATTGTTTGTGGATGGTGCGCAGCAGGTTGTGGTGACTGGTACATGGTTGCTGATGCAGGAGAAACCGCAAACCATGCTGCCATGATGCTTGATTTGCCTCTGTCATAGTTCTCCTGGGAGCACCTGATACAAAGTGAGAACACTATCAATAGGTATGAACCCTTTTTTTGTAACACAGGTATGAACAAAATTGATTGTTATTCAAACCAACCAAAAATGACTGATGAGAACATAGCACATCCAAGCTAGGACAAGGTACATTATCATAAGCAAGAGAAACAGTGAAAAGGAGACGTGATTTGACGATGTTTTTTGCTATGCAAGGAGTCTAATTCATTATCAAAACTATTTCAAATCAAGAGTCAAAAACATTATGCAATACTAACTCAAAGGAAGTTGTAACTACATGCAAAAATAGTCTATAAAAAAAACCAGAATGCCAACTACACCCTTTGCTTGATGTGGGATTCCAAGTGTTGCACTTTGCTAGTGCCATGAAGGGGTGACATAAAGTGAGACTTCTTTGCCGCAATCACGATGAAATGTCAAAAGTTCTGGAAGAATCACATATGTCAAAAGAGAAAAGGGTACAAATTTTTTCCCACTATTCTTTTGATTTGATAAAAAAATAGTCGTAACGGAGGGTTGTAAGAGCATATAGAGAGGCTAGAGTAGTTTAGGCAACAAATTCAAGCAATTGGAGATGTTGAAGATTGGCTCTGTATTTACTATTTAGGTAAACTAAGTTCCATTCCTCCAATAAGCCAGCTAAGCACAAGACATGTGGTTTATGGAAATTTTTAGGATTAAGTCCACTTTTGGCCCCTCAACTATCATGCTGGTCTAATTTTGACCCCTAACTACAAAACCGTCTAGTACCGGTACCCCAACTATCAAAACCGTTCACTTTTAGCACCTGGGCGGGGGGCAAGGCTGTTTTGACCGACGTTGAGCGGTTTTGACCACGCCACGCTGGCGTTGACCGCCATGTAGGACGCTGGCCTGCATCTCAGCGACATGTGGGGCCCGCGCCCACCGCGGATGCTGGGCTTGATGACGTCACCTTGCCTCCGCTGCCCACCACGGTACCCGACGCCACCGGGGTTGCTGCTGCGTACTACGCGGACGCCGCGGCGGACATGCACGCGATGCAACACATGGAGGCGTTGCCCGACTTCGCGGCGGCGATGCGGCGGGAGGAGGAGGAGGCCATTGACGGCGACGCCGCGGAAGGAGAAGACGATGCACACGGAGCGCGCGAGGTCAGCGAGGCGAACCCCGACGTCACGGAGGTCGTCGCGGTCGGGCGGGGAGGGCGGAGGCAGCGACCTTGCCCTCCATCCACCCGAGAACCAGAGCAAGGGAAGGGAGAGGGCGAGCAAGAGAGGGAAAGAAGAGAGAGAGAGAGAAAGGGAGTCGGAGGGAAGGAGGGCGCAGGGCGGCGCGCGGTGCAGGGCGAGCGAGATGGAGCAGGGCAGCGGCGTTCACGGAGCAGAGGGATTACAGAGAGAAGAGGGAGCAGAGGAGATGAGAAGGCAGGTGTGGGCGAGCAGAGCAGGGTGGCGGCGTGACGACGGCTCGTGGCCACGGCTCCGGCGCGGTGGAGGGCGTTGGGCGACTCTGTGGCGGTCTTGGCTGCGTCGGCGCAGGCAGGGAGATTTTACCGACCGCCATGGCAGTCCTCTTCCAGAACTACTTCGACGGCAGGCGACGAGTCGGCGGACTCACCTCCTCTCCCACCGTCGGCCCGCTCCCCTCGCTTTTCTTCCGTCCCACCGCTCTGCTCCTCGTGCGGAGTCACGCGTTCGCGGGAAGGCAGCCAGCCCCGACAGCGGCGGCGCAGTGGCGACGACGCGGAGGCGACGACGCGGCGGCAGCGGCGCGGCGGTGGCGGCCGAGGCCGCTGGGCGTTGGTCGGGCGCGCCTGCGCGGCCCGGGGACGCGGAGGCCACGTGCGTAGCGCGCCGCCGACCGTCCAGTAGCTCGGCCTGTCTCGCCAGGTGGCGCGTCGCCGCGTGCTTTAGTTGTTGAAGTAGCAGAACTTGGTCTCTCGGCTGCCGCACCACGGGCACGGCAGCGGCTCGCCGCCGCCTGCCGCCGTGCCCTCCCTACGGCCCCGGCGCCTGCTTCAGGGGCAAATGCCTCTTCGTCGGACGGAGGCGGGGGAGGATGAGGAAGGACCGTCGCCGTCGGCGGCGGAGGCGGAGGCGCGCCCTCGTCCGCGGCGCGGTGATACTCGTCAGGTGTAGGTCGGAGCGGGATGGCTGGGGCCCAGGGTGGGTATGGGGACGCCGGCCGTCGCCGGTTTTTATACACGGTTTTATCCCTCCCGTCCCGTGCATCTACATGGCGATCAACGCCACCGTGGCGGGTCAAACCAGGTACACGTCGATGAAACAGCCACACCGTGTCTTAGGTGGCAAGAGTAAACGTTGTCAAACTTGAGGTTCCTGAACCAGACGGTTTTGTAGTTGGGGGGTCAAAATTAGACCAACATGATAGTTGAGGGGCCAAAAGTGGACTTAATCCAAATTTTTATATGCCACTGAATAAATTTAGATATTTTATCTTCAACTTCGCCCAAGTGTCATACTGTAGAACACAAATTTAATTAGCACAAATTGTGGATTTCCTCTAGTTCACAAGCAAGAACAGTTTTTTTTGGCGATCTATGCAGGAGAGCTGCGTGTCATTTCATCATGGCACTCGCACGAGGTTTAGTCAATACGGCATTCTAGAAAATAAACTAGGGAAACATGACAAGCAGCCTCAAAACAACCAAGGACCTAGGGATCCAAACCACGACCTAGCAAGGAACTCGTGTAGGGCGAGGTTCCTGCCATACACCGTAGATTACTCTCATTGGCCACAGATTGAAGGCAGCACCTGTATGCTAGGCCTAGCACCTTCAAAAACACAAGCATTTTGGTGCTTCCATAATTCCAAGCAACTAAGATGATCAGACTATTGAGGTCTTGCGAGAACCCCTTGCAACGCCTTTGATGGTGCCGCAGCACCAACCAGAGAAGCGTATATTGGATCCTTGAAGAAAAAGCTTCAAATCCTCTCATGTGTCATTTTTTATACTAACATTACAAGTTTATTTTAAAAGGTGACCTATAATCATTAGCAAAACCAAAAACAAACAGCACAGCATCCTTAATAAGTTAATATGCATAAGCTCAAGTTACAGAGTAACAGGTCTTCAAAGGCTTACTACTTGTTTTAGTTTTTCCGTAAAACATTTCCTAGAAATCTTCGGGAGATATTTAGGCTAATCTTGTGTTGTGAATACATGCGTTACTCTGCAAAAAGGTGTTTGATTCTCCAAACTCCACCAAACATGTTAGCAATGCCCAGCTTTGATTATCCAACTCCACCAAAACATGTTAGCAATGCCCAGCTTTGATTATTCCACCAAATGCAGGGTTACCACCAAACCAATTGTATACCCTAGCAACATGGCTTCCACTTTGCAAGCATTCATCATTATTGACTATCAATAGATCTTAGTGAACAATACACTTGATCTTATTCCTCAATAAAATCAGGTGACTACAAGACCTGTAGTTAATAAAAAGACGGGGCTGATTAATCATAATTATATATGTTATTTGGTGGATGGGGCAAACGACAAGCTTATGCCAATCTCTGAAGGATGGCACTTTGACAACAGACTAAAGCCACAGTTCATGGAAAATAGTAGTGTGCAAGATATTTTTATTACATTAAAGAGCTATGATCGCAAGTAATGTGTACCTCTCTGACTGCCCGAAGCAACTCCAGCAGAGGCCTTGTGTAGAACCTGGAATGTCTCCCCTAACATCTGTTGCTTAGATATTTGTCCTCGAGGATCGCAATATCCTTCTTTTTCTGCAGTGTTTCCATCTCTAAATTATGGAACTTCTCATCAAACTTCCTTTTGCATTCAGCCAGCTCCTTTTCACACTCCAAGATAATTTTTGCCTCTGACAAAATCCAAGTAGAGATGTTGATTAGAATATAGCACCACAAGGCATCCAATGTCACTGTGCCATTTAGAATTTGAAGAGCATAGGGAAATCAGACAACAGTAGAGGGGTTTAAGAAAGTAACCTTAGATATATGTTTCTTGGTCATCAGATCATGCATCAGAAGCAGCCGACTCATTTCAATTGCTAATGGATCTGATTGAGTTACCACTTTCAAGCATATATTGTCCAGAAGTGGAGCCTGTTGTTGTCTGGTTGTTTGACTGCTGCTGAACATTTGATGATCTAGGGCTGTCTAACCAAGCTTGTGCTGGAAAACTATTCCTGCCAACTGGTTGATCCTGATGAGCAACAGTTTGACAAGTCTGGGGACCACATAGTTGTCTTACATGTGGAGTTAATAAGGATGAATTAGAGGCATTTTGCTGCTCGGTAACTTGGACAGGTGGCGAGGTGGAAATTTGCTGCTCGGTAACCCGAACAGGTGGAGAGGTGCGATTACTAGACATAAGCAATTGTCTACACCCATTGGTAACTGGATCTGACTGGAGTCCATTTTCAGGCATATGCTCAACCATGGAGCTTGTCTGGTTGGCTGATTGCTGCTGAATATTTAATGTCCCATGGTTGTCTAATCCAGTGCTTATTGAACAAGTATTCACACCAGATTCTTGACACGGATGAGCAACATTTTGACAAGTTAGATCATAAAGTTGCAGTTGTGTTGACGGTTGGACTAATGTTGCTGAAGTTGCAGTGATGTTATGCTGTTCAGTGACTTGGCCAAAGGAAGAGTTTGCACCACTAGATACTTCCTTATTAGCTGCAACATCAGCCTGTTCCATTTGATTCACATTAGCTGAAGGCAGCCTTTCAGCTTTAGGTTCCTCCTGTAAAGAAATTATGTCAAAGGATGTTAGATTATGATCTTCCATTGGTATTAAGCTGGAATAAGTTCAGTTCCAAGAATGACTGTCACAGTCAGATCCTACTGATAATTTTTGCCTTCACTGAAATAACATTTGAAAACCAAAAAAACATGATAACATTGAGATCTTGTCTGATGGTTCAGCTTTAATTCATCAGAATGATTTGTCACCGGCAAATCACGCTATGATCGAAACATGACTTCTCAATCAAGCTACATAGTAAAAACAGTGTTTTTGCGCAAAAGAAAAGGTAAAGTTCTTGCCACCCATTGTCCATGTTAATGATAATTTCTTCCAGACCACAATAAATTTAATTATTATATAGTAATGAAAAAAATGAGTACCAGCTAAATACCTCATCGTGCAATGCTGTTTCATGAATATTAGAGTCAGACTCATGTGGCAAATTTCTCTGGGACCCAGAACAAGAGCCTTCTAATGCATCATCGTCAGGATTCATGCACCTTTGCTTCTTTCTAACTGGAGGCTCATTTCCTAAATCAGCTGCCACTGCCTTAGAAAGTACCAATGTTTTATCAGTGACGAACCGAGAACAGGATCTCTCCACATTTCCCCCCTCATTTTGTGGTGGTGAGGAGACAGCAACTTGCATCCCAACTTTTTCACTGAACTCAGTGGGTGCATTATTGGAATGTGAAGACATACTATCTACTAAGCCTTCAGTTGCATCAACAGATAACCCATCCTCTGCACCTCCATTTGTCTCTATTGGTGATTGTAGGTTTTCTATAATTGGCTCTGGCTGAAAAATATCACTGTCCTTATCTGTAACGGTTTCTTCAAGTTCTTTACTAGAAGCAATTGCTTCAATTTCAGTAGTTAGAGATTGCATGTCCAAAAATTTGAGCTCTTGTTTGCCTTCAGAATAAGCATGCACATGACACTCTGGTTTCTCCATCTTGAATCCAGAACATGTCATGGAAGTTCCATCAAACGTTTTCTTAAGGTAGCCAGCTGTAGCCTCAAATATCCAGCGTTCTCTTATTCTCTTCTCTTTGTTCCTATCATTTATTTGTCTTCTCACAAATTTTATAAGCTGAGACCGCATATATTTACGGAAAACCTTAAGCAAATGCTGAAAAATAGCTTAGGTAGCTTCATCCTGTGATAGCTTGTTGTTGGTATGACACGCTCATAGTGAACTCTATAAGAGCAAGCATGTTTTTTGAAGAATTTCCACTCCTCTTCCTTTATTAAAGTATTGAATTCCTTGCGGTCTTTACTCTGATGTAACAATTGGTTATCAAGCCTTTCTGAACAAACTTTCTCGATTTTTTTCAGTACTTGATGATAATCATGGTAACTAAAGCAGTTGCGCATCCGTTTCTCATGCCTTTCTTTTGACCTAATAGGGGAAGATGGAGAATAGCTCTGGCTGTGTTTCTCAGAATATATTCTATGACAAGTTGATTGAATCACATTAACAAGTTGACTCTTCATTGAAGTGTCTCCTTGATGGGAACCTCTTTCAGGTGAAGTTGATTGCCATGTACTGACCCTCCCCTTGGTGGATGAACCCAACTTTTGAACACTTACAACCATACCCTTGTGGATAAGGTTTTCTAATCCAAATGGCTCATCCTTCCTAAACTCACCTTCTTCTAGTTCAGGGCTGTATGATGCTTTATCTTCTTCTCTCCTGCCTATATCAAGTTTCTCATGTTCATGTGATTTCTTGCAGGTTTCGTTGTTACCCATATAGAAGGTAGCGGAATAGGGAAGCTATGCTGTTGCCATGAACAAGATTTCCCCGCCAGTTTGGTTCACTCTGTTTTGGTATGCACCTCACTTCAAAGTATAAGCACTGGTAAACTGGCCAATATTTCTCCTAGACAGAAACTGATGCAAAGAGCACAGATGTCAATGGTAGGAAGGCACATTATAAACCAATCATTTAAAATATCATATTTCTTTTATTAGCTAAGAAAAATCTGCTAACAAC
The DNA here is from genome assembly GCF_019320115.1 of Miscanthus floridulus. NCBI lineage: Eukaryota > Viridiplantae > Streptophyta > Magnoliopsida > Poales > Poaceae > Miscanthus > Miscanthus floridulus. The sequence continues at coordinate 26,510 of NW_027096658.1, read as the reverse complement.
ATTCTTTAACTTGAGTGTAAAAGAATTCAATACACATATAATTACAAAACTTCTATATTTAAGACAACAACAAGAACAAGCATTTAAGTCCCAAGCAAGTTGGGGTAGGCTAGAGCTCAGACCCACATGAGCCACCCCCAAAAAGGTAAAAGAAAGAGAGAAAAAGTCTATATATACATGAGGGGATCTAAAGCTATTCAAGTATTCATGCTTCAAGTACATGGATAGCTGATTTCCACGCACTCCTACCTAAGGACAGATCTATGGGTATATTCTGTTGGAAATCACTTCTCTCTTGAGTGTATATCACAAACACACACTTGCTTTGTCACCAGAGAGAAAAGCTAGTGTTTGTGGTAAACAGTTAAGAGAGAGCGAGTAATTTCCATCATTCAAGTCCCATTTTACTGCCACCTCCCATGTCCATTCAGCCAAATCCTCCCTATCAAATTATCAACGCAGCATAGAATTCCGATATGCACCGGTACCTCTAGAGGTCTCCATCGGACAATGGGCATGACCAGACCAGCCCAGCTGGTGTTGAACAAGCTTTTCTCAATTGGTGCTAACCCTAGCCTATCATGCGTATTGTTATTGAACTCGGTCCTTTCAACTTCTATATTTATAAGACACTTAAAAAAATTGAAGGACCTCGATTCCTCGACTGACTCCCATGAGAAAAGTAGAAAAGTATTATTAGTGTTTATACTAAACAAACAAAGTCAAAAGAAACTACTTCAATCAATTCCAATCCACATTCAAGGCAATGCAAATATAATATTGTCTAGTCAGTTTAGATTGCTTTGAATGGATAAATGCCTAGAGATGTCATGTCCAGGTGGCATCATTATGGATCCACTGCTCCAGGTAAAGAAGAAAAATATTGTGTGCTGTTCTGTTTCACAATTCCCTGTCCGGGGAGAGTAAATTCAGTGATACAAATACAAATTAATAAAAACATAAAATTGGCATACCCTTCTAACAACACCAAACAAAGGTGAATAACAAGAAGATGACAAATCACAGATACATTTCTGTACTTCAAACACCAAAAACATAACTATGGCACCTTAATCAACAATTGTAATACTATCAGAATTTTTAGCAATAACTTTTCACCAGAACCTCCCTCTGCCCCTGAATAAAGTTGTCTTAAAAAAAAGGGCAGCCCCAGTGCACGAAGCTCCCGCTTGCTCAGGGTCCGGAGAAGGGTCCGACCACTTGGGTCTTTTGTACGCAGCCTTTCCCTGCATTTCTGCAAGAGGCTGTTTACAGGACTTGAACCCGTGACCTCATGGTCACAAGGCAGCAGCTTTACCACTGCGCCAAGGCTCCCCTTCTAAAGTTGTCTTAAATCAAACGTTTTTAAGTTTGACCGAATTTATAGAAAAGAGCGCTAAGATTTATGGCACCAAATTAGTATCATTAGATACACCATAAACTATACTTTCATAATGTGATCATTTGGCGTCACAAATATTTATATTTTTTTCTATATAAATTCGGTCAAACGTAGAAAAGATTGACTTAAGACAACTCTGGAAATTGATTTATCAGGGACAGAGGGAGTATCTAGGAGTTCATGAAAAGAATATGAGGTGCAGAAAATGAGATACTTGGAAACCGAAATGGGAAAAAAATGCAGATCCGGTAGCAAGAATAAATGTATCTGGTTCTAAAGTATGCTCGCAGTGTGCTTAATTGCCTATTGCCATGGAGTTAACATTACATAACTAAGAATCATATATCTATGAAGTGTGGCATGAAATGGTTGATATCTACCATGTAATTTAGTTATTTTGTTAACATGAAGAGTGTGACAGCATGGATGAATGAAAGAGGATTTGATGCACAGGAAAGGCATGGATGCGCAGAAAACAACATTTGCAGCACAAGGACCACATAAGAAAACACAAAACAGAAGCCATTTTTAGACTATAAAATGAGCCCATTGACTGTAAGACCATTTTGAAACTTTGGAACATGAGGATGCCAAGTACTACATCAAAGTCGATACAGGGAATCTAAGCACCTGACAAGATCAAGCAAGTCATGTGAACTGGTGGTGTACAGGGTCAAAATTGTTGAATAGCATTTAATGTGAGAAGAAAGTGAACGCGATCAGCACCTTCATGCCCTCTAATGCAGTTGGGTCCTGGTCAACAATGCACATAGCATCTATTACATGATAAATATTTTAAATAGGACTAGTGCCAAGGTGGAGGGGAGTTGAAAGAAGAGAGAGATTGGAGCAATGCATAAATCCAATCAAGAAGCAATGAAAATTTTGCATTGCGCTCTGTATGTAGAATAGTATCAGTGGCATTAAGCAATTTCTTGTGTGAGGATAATTATTGCTATGGTCCAGCTGTAGGAGTGGTGTTATAGTGTGATTTGTAGTGTCTACATGAGCAGATCATAGATACTCCATCCGTCCACAAATATAAGAGATTTTGTCCACAAATATAAGAATTGATAAGTAGCCAATCAAGAGTTGGACAGTAAGGAGTTTGCCTCATGTGGCATGAGATTTTTGCCTCTTTGCATAGTTTGTCCTAAAAATCACATAAGTCCTTAGATTTGTGGATTGAGGAAGTACTCCTGTCCTGTCCCTTTGTTAAGGCGTAATTTGTTTTACAAAAGTGAAAGAGTATTGCTACATACACAACCATTTGAATACAAGTCAAAATCCCAAGTTTTAAAATCACACGGATGGAAAGCTCATAATGCATTAGATGTGGTCTAGATGCATGGCTGTACTTGAGTTGTACTAAAAAAATTCCTGAACTAAAAGGTTGTATATATTTTTCGCCATCCGTTTGTGAAACTATAAGTATACGTTTATTGTAAAAAAAAAAACTACATATTCCAAAAATGTTTTCGAACTGTATTTGTTTGCTACCTATAAACGATATATGTCATTATGTTGTGAGAAGATAATAATCAAAGACTAACTTTGAAGGCCAGGTCGAAGATAAAATACCCCTTGTATACGTGAACGAAGGGAGTATAAGACATATTTGATCAGCATCTTCCATTTGGAATGCTTTATCAAGAAAAACGATCACTCGATGAACCAAGGTCAGCCTTTGATAGTTCATTACTTAAAAGTAATCCGACAAAAAATTGAAACTCCCACTAAAATCAAGGAGCTCGCGATCACAACAATTGAATTGAAAATTGAAAGCGCGGTCCAGTAAATTATCCGGATTTCAAAAAAACGAGTATCTTTTCATTTACACCCAACTAACTGCAGAACCTTGCCAAATAAAACCCACGCACCAAAACTCCGCCTGCACGTACCACATAAAACTCATCCAAACCGCTTGCTAGGCACAAAAAAAAAACGCTAAAAACCATGGCTGCGGCACCGATGGTTCAAAACTTCAGTACCTCAAAAGCTAGTCCCCTAAGCCGCTTCTCCACTACTAGAACGAGAAGCAACTTACTTTATAACATATAAAAAAAGAAATAACCGCATTCATGCAGGGAAGATTAGAAGCTCGCCAGCTCACCTACAAGTGGAGCGTCGCCGCACCCGGGTGACACCGAATCGGCGTCGCCGCCGAAGAGGGGCTCCCGAGCCGTGCGGCCAGAGAACGGGGATGGAACGAGGGCTTTGGACGGAGACGACACGGAGCGACCGAGCGAGCGGCGGCTGCTTTAGCAGGAGGAACCGCAGGGCGGCAGGGGTGAGTAGGGGAGGAGTACTGGGGGCGGCGGGTTCGGAACCGGAAACGCGAGCGTCGTGTCGGGCGCAGTGCGCTTCGGACCCTGGCACTGGAATCGCTCCGCAGTGATTGAATCTCTCACAACTAACGGGGTTACGAATTAGTATCTGAGACGGTAGCATTTTCGTTTATATTTGATAATTATTGTCTAATCATGGTTTAACTAGGCTTAAAAGATTCGTCTCGTAATTTACGATTAAACTGTGTAATTAGTTATTTTTTTATCTACATTTAATACTGTGTCCAAAAATTTGATGTGATGGAAAGAGAGTGAAAAAACTTGATCTAAACAAGGCCTAACATATGGAGTCGACGGTTATATGCTGACCAAACACCTCTCAACACATGTAACAACAAAAACTTTTCCTATAGACTTTGTTCGGCTTACCCTATATTTAGTTTGTTCGACTTTTTTTTTTTAGCCGGAACAGTATTTTTCTCTCACAACAATTCAGCCAGAACCGTGTTTTCAGCCAGTTTCAGTTAAAATTCTACCAACCGAACAGGCCTCGCTTCCCTACCGGCGTAATTAAAGGAAAGAAACCCAGAATAAAAAGCAATGTGATGTTTGAGGAGGGAAAAAGAAAATTAAGCCCTTGTTTAGTTGGACCTCAAAATCCAAAAAGTTGCTACAGTACCTGTCACATCGAATGTTTATGGCCCTTGCATGGAGCATTAAATGTAGACGAAAAGAAAAACTAATTGCACAGTTTGGTGGGAAATTGCGAGACGAACGTTTTAAGCCTAATTAGTCAATGTTTGGACACTATTTGCCAAATAAAAACGAAGGTGCTACAGTAACCCTAAAATCCAAATTTCGCGAACTAAACGAGGGCTAACATAGAAGACGACGTCGTGATTGACAGGATGAAAAAAAAATAGATCATAATTGAAAAGTTAATGCCATAATTTTCCGGTTGCAACGCACCGTACAGTCATAGTAAGGCTCGGTTTAGATCCTACCCAAAAACTAAAAATTTTCAAAATTCTTCGTCACATCAAATCTTGCGGCACATGTATGGAGCATTAAATGTAGGTAAAAAGAATAACCAATTGCACAGTTCACCTGTAATTAACGAGACGAATCTTTTAAACCTAAATAGAATAATTTTTACCAAATACAAACGAAAGTGCTGCAGTAGCCGAAAGCTTAAAAAAATTTCGGAAGTAAGCGCGGCCTAAAATATATAGGATGATCGGTCACGTCAAGGTGAAGTTCCCGAACTGGCCATCGAGAGTTTGGGTTGGGATCTCGTGCTAGTTCACTGGCCGCTGGGCCCATGGACCTTTTGATCTTAATATAAAATTTTGCGATTGATTTACGCTGGTTTAGTTGGACCTCAAAGTCCAAAAAGGTGCTACAGTATCTGTCACATCGAATGTTTGCGGCCCGTGCATGGAGCATTAAATGTAGACGAAAAGAAAAACTAATTGCACAGTTTGGTGGGAAATTACGAGACAAACGTTTTAAGCCTAATTAGTCAATGTTTGGACATTATTTGCCAAATAAAAACGAATGTGCTACAGTAGCCCCAAATTCCAAATTTCGCGAACTAAACAAGGACTTAACTGCACAAGTCAGCTACCGGCGTGGACGTTTGTGTCGTGCACTGCCGCACAGTGAGACCGAAGGCTGTGGGCTCGGTTGGCTTCGTGGAGAAGGCAGCGAAAGGGTGGCGTGTGGGCGTGTGGCCCGAGGCAGGCAGGCCATGGTACGCGAGCGAGAGTGCGAGACGTCGGAAACTCGCAGGGCGCTGCTGCCCAGTCCGGCGAGGCCAACCGCAGCGCGACCGTGCCGCGTGGCCGCTCGCGAGCGGGTGCAGGGCGAGCATGGCCAAGAAACCCGGATGACCGAGGTCTTCGTCAGGCTGTTTTCAGGGTTCAGGGCTGCAGCAAGACTTTTCAGTTTTTGGCCACTTTGAATATGCGCGTGTTTAGTTCCACCCTAATATTCCAAAAAGTGCTACAGTATTTGTCACATCGAATATTTGTGGCCTGTGCATGAAGCATTAAATGTAGACGAAAAAAACTAATTGTACAGTTTGGTGGGAAATTGCGAGACGGACGTTTTGAGCCTAATTAGTCCATGTTTGAACACTAATTGCCAAATAAAAACGAAAGTGCTACATTAGCCCCAAATTCCAACTTTCTGGAACTAAACACAGCCTGAAGTTTTGACACCCAAAAACTGTGCAAATCACAAGACGATTACCTCAGGGTTTCAGGGGATGTTTGTTAGCCGCCACACGTGGCCACAACTAATGTTAGGCTCGCCATAGATGCTGTGGCTAACATTTAGTTGGAGAAGACTCGCCACAGGAAAGCATTTGTCATAACTTTTTGCCCTAAACCTGTGGCGAGCTTTTGCTTCGCCCCTGCCACAGCACCCGCGGCCACCCTGCCATCCCCACCCTAGCAGCACGTGAGGGCGCCGTGGTCGTGCGCCGCCGCACAGCTATAGATGTCAACGGGCCCCGTTCCCCGAATCCCCGCGGGAAATTCACTCATTAGGGGACGGGGATTGTATGAATTCTATCCCCACGGGGGATTAAACGGGGCTGAAGTTATCCCGTCGGAGATCACGGGGGCGGGGATGGTATGCAGGCCCCCGTCCCCGCTCCCCACGGGGACCCGATTCCAAAGGCTCATTACTGGCAATGCCCAATACCTGTGATATATAAGCAATGTTGCAACCCTAGCTCCTGTCGAAACGATTAACGGAAACGCGAAACGAAAGTTACATTTCATAGTCCCGTTATATCACTTAGGGTTTTAAACCAATTTTTATTAAGCGAAAATGCTTGTCGGATACCAGAAAATGGGGTACCCTAAGCAAGAACCAAAAAAGATTGCTTAGACCTTACAAATATCAAAGCCGAAGGACAACCACGAGGCCTCAGCCGATTTTCCGATTCGCCCAGCCGAGGCCCTCTGCCGAGGCCCTCTCGCCGAGGCCGATTCGCCCCGCCGAGGCCCTCTCGTCGAGGCCCTCTCGCCGAGGCCGATTCCCCGATTCGCCCCGCCGAGGCCCTCTGCCGAGGCCCTCTCGTCGAGGCCGATTCGCTCTGCCGAGGCCCTCTCGCCGAGGCCGATTCGCCCCGCCGAGGCCCTCTCGCCGAGGCCCCCTCGCCGAGGCCGATTTTCCGATTCGCCTCGCCGAGGCCCTCTGCCGAGGCCCTCTCGCCCAGGCCGATTCGCCCCGCCGAGGCCCTCTCGCCGAGGCCCCCTCGCCGAGGCCGATTTTCCGATTCGCCCCGCCGAGGCCCTCTCGCCGAGGCCGATTCGCCCCGCCGAGGCCCTCTCGCCGAGGCCGATTCGCCCCGCCGAGGCCCTCTCGCCGAGGCCCCCTCGCCGAGGCCGATTCCCCGATTCGCCCTGCCGAGGCCCTCTGCCGAGGCCCTCTCACCGAGGCCGATTCGTCTCGCCGAGGCCGTCCCTCTGGCAGGCTGTCCCATCCATTTAATGCGCTTGAATGCACCCACTACATCAGCCACGACCAGCAGGGTATGGCAACAGGAACGATGGGACATCGATCCAGTCTCCTTTTTACCATCCCTTACTGATGGTGCAGGGGTTACCATGCCCTGCGGCCACATGCCCTGCACTTTTCCACCTAAACCGGGTACGACGCTGACCACCGAGGCCCCCGCATTATACTCAGGTCACCTCCCAGGCCTCTACGCAGACAGCCACAAACACCTGCCAGGCCTCGACGCCCCACCAAGTCAAAATCCACAGGGCATGGCATGTCACCTACAGTGAAGGCCATGCTGACTAGACGTCAACAAGGACTCCTACGACTTCAACAGCCTCGGGCATGGCCTGCGTGACACACCAGTGATCAAGTACCAATTGCCATTCTCGACACTGTGCTGCTACAGGGATATAGTACTAGATCTTCCTTCTAAGGCTCCACGTGTAGCTCTCTCATGTATTCCTGGCTCCCTCCTTACAGCTATAAAAGGGGGCAGCCAGGGCCATTTCTGGGGGCCGACTCCGAGGCGCACGCACCCTCCGGCGCGGGGCGAAAAGAGGAAAAACCTTGTAACACACACACACACACCCCTGCCGCTTGAGAGCAACGTCTCAAGCGGCCCGCACGACACCCTGCCGAGACCTAGGACCAGCTCCCTCTCTCCTTTAGCTTGTAACCCCCTACTACGAGCACTTCGGTGCAAGGAATACAAGATCGATCTCTCAGACTGGACGTAGGGCCTCGATTGCCCGAACCAGTATAAACCTTGTGTCTCTTTGCATCACCATCCGGAATCGGGAGCACGCAGAACAAATTCACTGGTTGGTTGAGGACCCCCCGGTCCGAAACGCCGACAGTTGGCGCGCCAGGTAGGGGCCTCTGCGTGTCAGCTTCGTCATCCTAACAAGTTCCGGATGGCAGACCCCATACGACCACTACATCTCGGCACGATGATCTGGTTCGGGAGCCTAGAGTTCATGTCTCTAGGATGCGAGTATGACATGGTACTCCTCACGCCCCGAGCCCCGCCGACCGACGTCGACATCACGCACCGGCAGCCCAGGCGCAGACGGCGCCCGGGCGGCCGCTCTCATCACGCTCGCCAGGCGCAACGCGGGCAAGACCACCCCGACACCACGCGAGCTCATGGTGGCGCACCGCGTTCTGCCAGCACCCCATGTCCAGCTGTTGGCACAAGGTCCCTGGTTGGGGACCTGACTAGCCTGAGCATGGACATGGGCGAAACGCCGGCGGCATGTGGTGACACCCCGTCGGTATCCCATGCCCGGCTGTTGGTTCAGGGTCCCTGGTTGGGGACCTATCTAGCTTAAGCCTGGGCAGGGGAAAGACGCCGGTGGCGTGGAGCGACGTCCTGCCATCAAGCTCTGCCTCGCCACCTCCTGAGGAGCCGAGTTCTTTCATCACCCCATTCGACATGTACTACTATGTGACTATGCCATTCAGTCTCAGAAATGCAGGGGCCACGTACCAGCGGTGCACCACCCAGGTCTTGGGCGAGCACATCGGACGAACCGTCGAGGCCGGCGTGGACGACATCAAGGACAAGTCCAGGAAGGCCAGTGACCTCATCGACGAATTGGAAGTTGGTGGCCCGCCCAAGTACTAAAGCACGGGACCTACAAGCTAGCCTACGAGAAGGGCGAAATCCTCACCAACACTTGGAACATAGAACAGATACGTCGCTTCTACCCTTAAATTCCCAAGCGTCATACAATTTTCCTCGAAATACAATAAAGAAGCGTTCTTTAATTGTTCTAAATTTTTTAGGAACCCCCCGAGCCCATCGGTACGGGTTCGGCGTTACGATAACGCAAGGGGGAGACTCGACTCTGCCTCTGCAGAACCGAGCCTCCTTCGGGGGCTAGGGGGAACCTCCCCCCTAATCCCAAACTCTATCACGAACTCTGACAAATCGCTTGCAAAAACCTAAGGACCAAAAGTTTGCCTCGAGGCCAAAAGGCCGGCTGAGCCGTGAGACAGCCTACGCCTCTGGGCTACGGCAACTCCCTCACCACCTTTCACCCGAGGGGCAGCTTAGGCTCCAAGGAAGTTTTTGCAAAGGACTTGTCTAAAAACGAGGCAGGGGGACACCATTTTTTAGTCGTCTTTTCGAAAAATTTCCTACGCCGAACTCTCTCGCGTACTCTGACAAATCAATTGTAAAAAACCTAAGGACCGAAAGTATGCCTCGAGGCCAAAAGGCCGGCCGAGCCGCGAGACTGCCTACGCCTCTGGGCTACGGCAACTCCCTCACCACCTTTTGCCAGAGGGGCAGCTTGGGCTCCGAGGAAGTTTTTCGCAAGTGATATGTTCAGAAACGAAGCAGAGAGCAAGGGCTGGGAAACATAATAGAAAACAATTAAGATGCATATATACACAAGTACTGAAAAGGCCTCGACGGCCACAAACGTTATGGTACAATGATGTACGTCCTAATCTATTACATGACCCCTTTGGCCCAGGTCAGAATACGGGGTCGCCAGCGTCGACGGACGGCGTAGGAGGAGCCACCTCCTCTTCGAACAGCCGGGCCAGCGACGTGCCAGGGGCCTCAGCCGCCTCCACCAAGCTTCATCACCTCCTCCTCGGCCTTCTCATCGTCCTCTGCCACGACGTAAATTGTGTCCGAGACCGGCAGGGAGGTCCGAGGGTCGCACAAAAAGCCAGGGGAACTCCTGATCGCCCTCTCGCTTCGTGCAGAGGCTCGGGGGCTCTTCCTGCAACCTTGCCAAAGCCCAGCGACCCGAACTCGCACTCAGAGGCCCGGCAAATGCAATAAACTCCTCACTCAATAGGAAAAAAAAGCCCCTAGAGGAGTAAATCCACTCCTCTAGGGCCTCGGGGGCTACACCCGGCGGGTGCGCTCGCGCGCACCCACCGGAACCTCAAAAAAAACAAAACACAATCCCGATGGGAGCAGCTGCAAGCCTAGTCTCGACAAACCCTCAGGGAGAGTGCTCGCACTCCCCCCGAGGCTCGGGGGCTACTGTCGGATACCAGAAAATGGGGTACCCTAAGCAAGAACCAAAAAAGATTGCTTAGACCTTACAAATATCAAAGCCGAAGGACAACCACGAGGCCTCAGCCGATTTTCCGATTCGCCCCGCCGAGGCCCTCTGCCGAGGCCGATTCGCCCCGCCGAGGCCCTCTCGCCGAGGCCCTCTCGCCGAGGCCGATTCCCCGATTCGCCCCGCCGAGGCCCTCTGCCGAGGCCCTCTCGCCGAGGCCAATTCGCCCCGCCGAGGCCCTCTCGCCGAGGCCCTCTCACCGAGGCCGATTCGCCGCGCCGAGGCCCTCTCGCCGAGGCCCCCTCGCCGAGGCCGATTTTCCGATTCGCCCCGCCGAGGCCCTCTGCCGAGGCCCTCTCGCCGAGGCCGATTTGCCCCACCGAGGCCCTCTCGCCGAGGCCGATTCGCCCCGCCGAGGCCCTCTCGCCGAGGCCCCCTCGCCGAGGCCAATTTTCTGATTCGCCCCGCCGAGGCCCTCTGCCGAGGCCCTCTCGCCGAGGCCGATTCGCCCCGCCGAGGCCCTCTCGCCGAGGCCCCCTCGCCGAGGCCGATTCCCCGATTCGCCCTGCCGAGGCCCTCTGCCGAGGCCCTCTCGCCGAGGCCGATTCGTCTCGCCGAGGCCGTCCCTCTGACAGGATGTCCCATCCATTTAATGCGCTTGAATGCACCCACTACATCAGCCACGACCAGCAGGGTATGGCAACAGGAACGATGGGACATCGGTCCTGTCTCCTTTTTACCATCCCTTACTGATGGTGCAGGGGTTACCATGCCCTGCGGCCACATGCCCTGCACTTTTCCACCTAAACCGGGTACGATGCTGACCACCGAGGCCCCTGCATCATACTCAGGTCACCTCCCAGGCCTCTACGCAGACAGCCACAAACACCTGCCAGGCCTTGACGCCCCACCAAGTCAAAATCCACAGGGCATGGCATGTCACCTACAGTGAAGGCCATGCTGACTAGACGTCAACAAGGACTCCTACGACTTCAACAGCCTCGGGCATGGCCTGCGTGACACACCAGTGATCAAGTACCAATTGCCATTCCCGACACTGTGCTGCTACAGGGATATAGTACTAGATCTTCCTTCTAAGGCTCCACGTGTAGCTCTCTCATGTATTCCTGGCTCCCTCCTTACAGCTATAAAAGGGGGCAGCCAGGGCCATTTCTGGGGGCCGACTCCGAGGCACACGCACCCTCCGGCGCGGGGCGAAAAGAGGAAAAACCTTGTAACACACACACACACCCCTGCCGCTTGAGAGCAACGTCTCAAGCGGCCCGCACGACACCCTGCCGAGACCTGGGACCAGCTCCCTCTCTCCTTTAGCTTGTAACCCCCTACTACGAGCACTTCGGTGCAAGGAATACAAGATCGATCTCTCAGACTGGACGTAGGGCCTCGATTGCCTGAACCAGTATAAACCTTGTGTCTCTTTGCATCACCATCCGGAATCGGGAGCACGCAGAACAAATTCACTGGTTGGTTGAGGACCCCCCGGTCCGAAACGCCGACAATGCTATAGAACATATATGTGCTATTTAAATAAAGTTAGAAGTGCAAACTTTGTAGATGACGATGAAATACCTGCGGCCCATGGGGATCCCTACGGGGACTAATTCCCCGCGGGGATGGGGATGGGGAGAAAGTCTCCCCCGTGGCACTTGACGGGGATGGGATGGGGAATTTTCTTCCCCACGAGGATGGGGATGGGGAGGCACTCCCCGATGGGGAATTTCCTGTTGACATCTGGACGCACAGCTGCAGTCCCACGCACAGCTACAGTCACCAGTCACGCCGTCGCGAAAGGACGGAGGCAGACGACGAGCGCGGCGGACGGTCCATGGAGGCACACGCGGTAAAGGAGACCGGACCACCGCGGAGCATGCCCACGATGTGGAGGCGCGTGGTGGACGGGGCGAGAGGGCACGAGGCCGCCTGGGCGCTGAGTCACGCGAGCGCTGACGCGTGGTCGCCGGTCCACCGAGGTGCGGGGACGTGCGACCGTCATAGGCCGCCTGGGCACATCACGTGCAATGGATGAACGAAGAAGAGATAATGGCTCGTTCGGCTGCTGTATAAGCGGCCTGGGCTGATTTGTATAGCTGATTTATTGGAGAGAAAAATAATGTAGTACGACTGATAAGCTGGCTTACATCAGCAGCCGAACATGGCTTAAGCTAGGCCCATCTGACTGGGTAGGCCCTACCTACCAGGGCACAAACCAAACATGCCAAAGTTTCGTCCGCAGGGCTTCATGGGTGTAGGGAAGAGTTAGAGTTTTGGGTACGGTCACGAAGAAAAAAACAATCCATGGTAGCTTGTATCAGAATTAGATCATGCTACTATTTTGTTGGGCCATTAGGGCTAGTCCGTGGTCCACGATGTGGGTAGGATCATGTTAACTACCTGCCGATTAGGCCCAAAGTATCAATATCCCGACTGTTCTTGTATGGCCCAACTTTTGTGATTGGGCCGCAAAGCTGTGAGCCTTTTCAACTTTTTTTTAAGTGTAGTAGATATATGCCCATGCGTTGCATGAGGATCACAAATTTTTACGTACAACTACATCGCTACACGTGAGTTATGGCTTAGGTAAACATACTAAGAAATCTATAAATCTAGTTATATAGAAAATATGAAGTTGTCTCCACCTTCCTCCAACTAAACATAATAGTTTCGCTTCACATTGATAGCGACAAAGGTGCAATTGTCTGCTAAGTACGGCACATGTTCCCTCAGTCATGTATGGGTGTATTTTCTTCCCACTGGTCTCATGTTTGGGACCGGATCAGGTCATGTGCGAGAGTGGGTTTTAGAGCAAGCCCAATAAAACTTGTCTATAAGGCAAGCCAAGTCATCAATAGACAAGTTTAGAGCCTATTACAATAGTTAGTCAATATGCAAGGATAGGAAGGGAAGAGTTAACCTCGAAAGCATTTTGGCATGCGTGACGAGCTGATCGACGAAACCAGCGCAAGCATAGCTTTCTCTTTCCTCTTTTGTGTGCATACAGTTGACATGGCAGTCAAATCAGATTGTTATTGTACTTGTTCTTCTTTATTTTTAAGGTGGCGTAGGACCGGAGCCTAGCGATCCACGAGGTCGAGTTCGAGTTCAACTGCAGCAACATGCCGTTGTCCGCATTGGGTGGAGACATCAGCCTCCTCGGTACCACCAAGCACCGCCACCTACTTGTGTTTTTTTCTGATTTCATTTGATTTGGTTTGATATTTTCTTTTTTCCGATTTGGATTTGGAACGATTTGATTTGATATCCGATTCTGATTTAGAGGAGTGTCGGGTACCATAAAAAGGGGTCCCCTAAGCAAGAACCAAAAAAAATCACTTAGACCTTGTAAAAATCAAGGCTAAGAGACGACCGCCAGCAAACCCCCTCCTTATCCGAGGCTCGACTGGACCGCTCGGCCCACCTTGAACAATATTCGGGCTCACCCGAAGCGGGCTCGGCCCAAAATGAAACCGTAAGGCCTCGGACGAGGTACCGATTCTCCGCCTCGCTCGAGGCCCCGCACGTAAGGCCTCGGACGAGGTACTGATTCTCCGCCTCGCTCGAGGCCGGCTCGGCATCAACCCCGTCACCTCCGCCTTGACCGACTTCTCTGACAGGACATCACGTCCGACTAACGTGTTCAACCACTCCCGTGACGTCAGCCGAACGACGGCTCGATATAGCGGAGTGGCTGACGAGACGTGAGTCACATCGACGCCATGCCGTCCGAGACAGGATGAGGTAGGGATTACCGGCCGCTGTGCTCGGCACTGTGCCCACGATTGACACCCGTGCTGCACTGTGCTACCTAACCCCTGCTCTGAGGATAGCGCGGCATGGAGAGTCATGTCCGGGTCCCTGTAGCCTCGAAATCAACGTACAAAGACCAACTGCTCCCTCCGAGCCTTGGCTATCCGCTTTAGGGTCCCTGTAGCCTCGGGACTCGCACCCGCCGAGCCCCCCACAATGGTTTAGCCTCTGCACCGATTGGGGCCTCGGCTCTCTACGCTGTCAACATACAGCGACCGGCACGTCGTCTACAGTACGCACCATACCCTGCGCCAAGACGCCGGAGCTCCCACGTCGCACAGGATCAGGCATGACCAGCGCGTCGCTCCAGTGCATCGAGGACAAGGCCGCTCCACCGACCATGCCGCCACAGTGACGAGCTACAGGGCTCGGCATATCGCCTCCGCTCACAAAACGCCATGTAGCAAATCCATGTACCGCTCCCGTGCCTCCCTTCGACTATAAAAGGGAGTGATCGGGGCCACTTCTAGGGGCGGCTTCTATGAGCACGAACACGGACCCACATGGACACACGTGCAAGCTACGCACAACGCTCTGTAACCCACACGCTTCCTCACTGCAAGAGATCAACATCTCAAGCAACCCACGCCACTCCACGCAGAGACCTGGGACCAGCTCCCTCTCTCGCCCAGCTTGTAAGCCCCTACTACAAGCACCTCGGTGCAAGGAATACAAGATTGCTCTCTCAGACTGGACGTAGGGCTCCTATTACCTGAACCAGTATAAACCTTGTGTTTCTTTGCATCACCATCCAGGATTAGGGGCACGCAGTACATTTTCACTGGTTGGTTGAGGATCCGCCGGACCTAAAACACTGACAGTTGGCACGCCAGGTAGGAGATCTACTGCGTGTCAGCCTTGTCATCCCAACAAGTTCCGGATGGCAGACCCCGTGTGACCATTACATCACGGCACGGTGATCTGGTTCGAGAGCGGAGAGTTCATGTCTCTAGGACATGAGTACGATATGGTACTCCTCCCACCCAGAACCCCAGCGACCGACGACGACATCGCGCACCAACAGCCTAGGCGCAGGCGGCACCCAGGCCGCCGCTCTCGTTGCGCTTGCCAGGCACGACGTGGGCAGGACCACCCCGATTCCGCGCGAACTCAGGGCGACGCACCATGCTCCGCCGGTATCTCATGCCCGGCTATTGGTACTGAGTCCCTAGTTGGGGACCTATGTAGCCTGAGCCTGGGCAAGGGAAAGGCACCGGTGGCGCGTGGCGATGCCCCATCATCAAGCTCTGCCCCGCCACCTCCTGAGGAGTCGCCTCCGACGGAGCAGAGCCCGACGACGACACCATCCCCGTACCCCTTCGGGTTGGGCAATGCCGCCGCCGCCTGCCAATGTTTTGCCCTCGACCTCATCGCCACAACCCCGACCCACACCCATGCTGACTCCTTGGAGGAGGACGAGGCGTGGGCCGGAGCGGACTTCTCCGGACTTCGCAACCCTGAAGCCATGCGCCGCTTCATGGCCGCGAGCGACTACTGCTTCGGCTACTCCGACTTCGATGATGAAGGCACTTATGATCCCACTCGTGAGTGCTTCAACGTCGAGCTTGGGATGCCAAGCGCGAGCGATGAGGATGAAGGGGTAGGCAATCGCTCCCTACCCCCCAAGGGGGCAGGCGGCGTCGCACCTCCACGCGTCGAGCCCCGGGCAGCGTGGAACGAGAACCTTGCCCCCGAGGAACTTCGACGCCTAGACCTGGAGCAGCTCCGTGAGCTTCAGGCCAAGGTCGAACAAGACCGACTCCTTTTGCAGCAGCTCCGAGACACTCTCGAGCAAGAGCAGCGGGGTTGCGGTGATGGCGGAGCAGCTCAGCGGAGGGCTCGCGATGTCAACCGCCGCATCAACAACGACGAAGGGGACGAGCAACCCCCTATCTTCAATCGCGCTAGCCAGAACGTCGCGGCAACGGCGATGCTACTCCGAATGATGCCCGAGCCCTCTACCTCGGAGGGGCGATGGGTCCACGGTGAGCTCCGAGACCTCCTCGAGACCGCCGTGGTACAGCAGGCCTAAAGTTCCGCCTCTCGACGGCGTGGAGGCGCCTCGGAACTACCCACGGCACCACCTCAGCAGGATAGAGAGGCCTCAGTTCGTCCTGAGCCCGCTCGAGCACCGATAGCCAACAGGGCCCCTCGGTGCACGATCGCCTCGGTGACCTACGCGAGGCGCAAGGTGACCACAATGTGGTCAGCAGGCGACGGCGCCACGACAACGATGGGCCCGCCCGAGGCTTCCACCCGCACCGAGGCGGTCGCTACGACAGTGGGGAGGACCATAGTCCTTCTCCTAGGCCACCTGGCCCTCGAGTCTTTAGCAAGGCCATCCGCGGCGCTCACTTCTTGGCCCGGTTTCAGCAACCGGCCAACCTCGCGAAGTACAGTGGCAAGACCAACCCTGAGCTATGGCCGGCTGATTACTGCCTAGCTTGTCAGCTAGGCGGCGCGGACGATGACCTACTCATCATCCGCAACCTCCCCTTATTCCTGTCAGACTCGACGCGAGCCTGGCTCGAACACCTCCCTCCCTTGCAGATCCACAACTGGCGTGACTTGGTAAAGGTCTTCTCGGGAATTTCCAGGGCACATACGTGCGCCCTGAGAACTCCTAGGACCTTAAGAGTTGTCGCCAGAGGCCGGACGAGTCTCTCCGAGACTTCATCCGATGCTTCTCCAAGCAATGCACCGAGTTGCACCGCGTCGGCGACTCGGAAATTGTCTAGGCATTCCTCTCCGGCACCTCCTACCGAGACCTGGTCCGAGAGTTAGGCCGGAACGTACCGACCATGGCGACCACGCTCCTCGACATCGCCACCAACTTCACCTCAGGCGAAGAGGCTGTCGGAGCCATCTTCCCCAACAATGACGCCAAGGGGAAGCAGAGGGCCGAGGCCTCCAGGGCCTCGGCCCCCCACCTCCCCAAGAAAAAGAAAAAGGGTCGCCAGGGGAAGCAGGAGGTCCTCGAGGCCGGCCTGGTCGCGGCCGCAGATCACAAGAATCCCCGAGGCCCCGCCAGAGGCCCTGGGCTCTTCGACGATATGCTTAAGAAACCCTACCTTTACCACCAGGGCCTGGTGAAGCACACCCTCGAAGAGTGCACCATGCTCCGGTGTTACTATGCCAAGCTCAGGCTCCCCAACAACAATGCCATGAAGAAGGGCGCCGGTGATAGGGATGATGACAAGGACGACAGGTTCCCCGAGGTGCACAACGCCTTCATGATCTTTGGCGGGCCTTCAGCGTGCCTCACGGCGCGCTCGTGAAAGAAGGAGTGCCGGGAGGTCTTCTCGGTTAAGGTGGCCACTCCTCGGTACCTCGACTGGTCTCGGGAGGCGATCACCTTTGATCGGGACGACCACCCCGATTATGTCCCAAACCTCGGGCAATACCCACTCGTCGTCGACCCGATCATCGGCAACACCTGGCTCACCAAGGTGTTGATGGACGGAGGCAGCGGCCTCAACATCCTCTACGCTAACACCCTAGAGCTCCTAGAGCTCGACCAGTCGCGGCTCCGGGGTGATGCCGCACCTTTCCACGGCATCGTGCCAGGGAAACGCACGCGACCCCTCGAGCGCATCGACTTGCTCGTCTACTTCAGCGCTCCCTCCAACTACCGCAAGGAGGTCCTCACCTTCGAGGTGGTTGGGTTCAAGGGGACCTATCACGCCATCATGGGGTAGCCGTGCTACGCCAAGTTCATGGCGATCCCCAACTACACCTACCTCAAGCTCAAGATGCCGGGCCCCAACGGCATCATCACCGTCGAGTCCACATATGAGCATGCATACGACTACGATGTTGAATGCATCGAGTACGCCGAGGCTCTCATGGAGGCCGAGGCCCTCATCGTCGACCTCGACCGACTTGGTAGCGAGGCGCCTGACTCTAAGCGTCGTGCCAGGACTTTCGAGCCCATAGAGGCCATCAAGCTCGTCCCGATCGACCCCACCTGCTCCAATGACCGGGCGCTGAGGATCAGCGCCACCCTCGACAGCAAATAGGAAGCCATGCTCGTCGACTTTCTCCGTGCGAATGCTGATGTATTCGCATGGAGTCCCTCGGACATGCCGGGCATACCGAGGGAGGTCGCCGAGCATGCCTTGGACATTTGGGCTGGCTCCAGACCGGTGAAGCAGCGCCTGCGCCGATTCGACGAGGAAAAGCACAAGGCCATCGGCGAGGAAGTGCAGAAGCTCTTGGCGGCTGGATTCATCAAGGAAGTGTCCTATCCAGAGTGGTTAGCTAATCCCGTATTAGTTAGGAAGAAAAATGGGAAGTGGAGGATGTGTGTAGACTACACCGGTTTGAATAAAGCATGTCTAAAAGTTCCATTCCCATTACCTCGAATTGACCAAATCATCGACTCCACTGCAGGATGCAAAACCCTATCTTTCCTTGATGCGTATTCCGGTTACCATCAAATCAAGATGAAAGAATCCGACCAGCTCGTGACTTCTTTCATCACCCCATTCGGCATGTACTGCTATGTGACTATGCCATTCGGCCTCAGAAATGCAGGAGCCACGTACCAGCGGTGCATGACCCAGGTCTTCGGTGAGCACATCGGGTGAACCGTCGAGGCCTACGTGGATGACATCATGGTCAAGTCCAGGAAGGCCAGTGATCTCGTCAGTGACTTGGAAATAGCCTTCAAATGCCTCAAAGAGAAGGGCATCAAGCTCAACCTCGAGAAGTGTGTCTTCAGGGTCCTCCGAGGCATGCTCTTGGGGTTCATAGTCTCGGAGTGCGGCATCGAGGCCAACCCAGAGAAGGTCTCGGCCGTGACCAACATGGGACCAATCCGAGACCTCAAGGGAGTGTAGAGGGTTATGGGATGCCTTGCGGCCCTGAGCCGCTTCATCTCGCGCCTTGGCGCAAAAGCTTGCCTCTGTACCGCCTCTTGAGAAAATCCGAACGCTTTTCTTGGACCCTCGAGGCCGAAGAAGCCCTCACCAAGCTCAAGGCACTGCTCACCAATCCTCCTGTCCTGGTGCTGCCAACCAAGGGCGAGGCCCTCTTACTCTATGTCACCGCAACGACCCAAGTGGTCAGCGCGGCCGTAGTGGCCGAGAGGTAGGAAGAGGGGCACGCTCTGCTCATCCAACGACCTATTTACTTCATCAGCGAGGTGCTCTCCGAGGCTAAGACATGCTACCCCCATCATCCAAAAACTGATCTACGCTGTAGTCTTGGCTAGACACAAGCTGCGTCACTACTTCGAGTCCCACCCTGTGACCATGGTGTCATCTTTCCCTCTGGGAGAGATAATCCAAAACTAGGAGGCCTCGGGTAGGATAGCCAAGTGGGCAATCGAACTCATGGGGGAAGCCTTGTCTTTTGCGCCTCAAAAAGCAATTAAATCCTAGGTCTTGGCTGATTTTGTGGCTGAATGGACTGACACCCAACTGCCACCTGCTCAGGTCCAGGAGGAATGCTGGACCATGTACTTTGACGGGTCCCTGATGAAGACGGGGGCAGGCGCGGGTCTGCTCTTCATCTCACCCCTCGGAGTGCACATGCGCTACATGATTCGGCTCCACTTCGCTGCCTCCAACAACGCAGCCGAGTACGAAGCCCTCGTCAACGGCTTGTAGATTGCCATTGAACTTGGAGTATGGCGTCTTGACATATGGGGCGACTCGTAGCTCGTCGTCGATCAAGTGATGAAGGAGTCAAACTGCCATGACCCCAAAATGGAGGCGTACTACAAGTTGGTACGTCGCCTAGAAGACAAGTTCGACGGTCTCAAACCCAACCACATTGCGTGAAAATTCAATGAGGCCGCGGACGAACTGGCAAAGATGGCGTCGGCACGGGCCCCGGTCCCCCTGAACATCTTCGCCAGAGACCTCCACAAGCCTTCCATCGACTACGCCTCGGTGGCGGAAGAGGGCCCACCGGTCGAGCCCACCGCAGGGCCCGAGGCCCCCTCTATCACCAAGACCCCCACGGCCGAGCCCGAGGCCATGGAAATCAACGCGGAGCCTCCCGAGGCCGACCAGGGCATGGACTGGCAAGTCCTATTCCTTGATTGCCTCGTTCGAGGAGAGCGTCTTGCAGACAGGGCCGAAGCTCGACGCCTTGCGCGATGAGCCAAAACTTACATCCTCAGCAACAGCGAGTTGTATAGGCGAAGTCCATCTGGCATCCTCCAACGGTGCATCACCACCGAGGCAGGCCAGGCCCTACTTTGGGACTTGCATGCGTGAGCCTGTGGGCACCATGTAGCGCCTTGGACGCTCATCGGAAACGCCTTCCGCCAAGGGTTCTACTGGCCAACGGCGGTTGCTGACACCACCAAGCTGGTACGCTCCTACGAGGGATGCCAGTACTATGCGCGGCAGACGCACCTCCTGGCCCAAGCCCTCCAAACCATCCCTATTACATGGCCATTCACCGTGTGGGGGCTGGACATGGTTGGGCCTCTGCAGAAGGCCCCCGGGGGCTATACCCATTTGCTGGTAGCGATCGACAAGTTCTCCAAGTGGATCGATGTCGCAGAACCGACCAATTTATAAGAATACAAGTACAATGGCAATCCGCAAGCGGTCGCATTGTTATACTTGAACCCATATAAACCCGGTAGTCCGTTGAGTACCACGACGGGTCTCGATAAACGATTTACAACAACCAAGATCGTACAAGATTCAACATACATGCCACATATTACATAAAGTTCACAGATACTTTTCATCATCAGAGTACGAATAAAAGTTATTACAAACCAAGTTTGATAAATAAAGCGGAAGCAGATAAGTTTGCAGATAAAGTTTCCAACATAGTTTGATACAGTGCCAAGCCAGATCACGGTCCACAAAAGCAAGGATAGGAATTAATAAAGAAGCCTACCCAAGGCTTACTCCTCATCCACAGCGGGATAGAAGCAACTCTTGCAATAGCCATGATACATAGTGCCATCTGCAACAATGGGAAAATAAACCCTGAGTACGAGAAGGTACTCAGCTAGACTTACCCATCATGAACCAGAAATAAAATGACTCCAAGGATTATGCAAGGCTGTATAAGTGGACGTAACTTGACAACATTTTGCGTAAAAGGCAATTGATCTGTTGTACAATTATGATTCCTTTATCAAGTTAATTATAACTATCCATTTCTAGATTAGCAACTATCCTGTGCCAAACATGTGGTATATCATTTAGAAGCATACAATAGTAACCATAGCAGGTATTGTAATTCCATTTTCATCCGAACCATCATGTTCCATAACACAGTTACTACGGTGTTGGAGCTAGTCAAGTTTCTCACTATCCGGGAGAGACGGCGATTCGAATCGATTTCAACCAGCTGGGAATTTATTCCTAACACAAACCCAGGTCTACCAGCCACGATAGCCTTAGGTCACCTTTGGTACAACTCCGGTACACATTTCGTGGGTCCGTACTACGCCGCATAATCTGGAACACCAGATGCCAGGATGCTCAGGCCAAGCCTGCCCTTGGGCTCAGTCTGATCGTTCCCCGGAAGGAGCGCACAACAGAACGATTCTTGGCCTGAGTTGAATTACTCGGCTTCGCGGTCGGAACGAGTTATCCGGCCAGCTAAGTGAGAGGCATGCGTTCAATCTTGTCAGAAGTTCCAACAATGGTACGGTCCTTGATCGACACAGACGGGGATAGATCCACACCCAAGACCTCCATGTCTTGTTGCTTCTCTATCGACCTCCCGTCCGGTCTTGATTTACTTTTACCTCATGGTTCTGTTCCACGATGGCAGATATAGCCAACTGTGCTCCGGTATCCACCTATATCTCGCAGGTGATAGGACATCACCCGACTTCTACCGGTCTAAGCATGGCTAAGCATTTATTCGATCCTGGACCTATACCGGTTAAAGGTGTAATATCTGGACAAGGAATGTACATGCATCAAGTGGTTTCATTCAACTCTTATAACCTAATGCATCAACCATAAATACATAAGTAAACATTTGTAAATTACTGGGAGACTTATAATGCTCCGGGGCTTTCCTCGTAGAAAGGAAGTAGGGCGGTGGTCAGGGCACTCCGGAAGCTCTTCAGGGTTCTGCTCCACGCCTTCGGGAGCTACGGCTTGCGGATCCTCCTGCTGGTTCCCTTCCTCTGCTTCTTCGAATTCCAGCAACGTGATCTCTTCCTCCGATCCTAGATGCATGAGTATGGCATAAGTATTATGAATGCATATATGTTAACAAGTGCATCATGTTTATTGAGTAGGTGCATATCTCTTCTCGATTATTACTTAACTACTTCTACAATGCATCGACTATGCCACAAACAGTAGCTACTTGTTTCACTCATAACTGGAGTTCTACTAATCCAAAAATAGTGATGTTGGACTTTCTGGAAAGCTTATCAAATTCTCTACAACTTTGTTATTAACCATTTTTATAGTACACATCAGTTTCAACATGCAACTCATCAAACTCTAGAATCAGTCCGGAAACTATTTAATATGCAATATAAAGTAATAATACTTCTACTTCATGTAATCATTCAAA
This sequence comes from Miscanthus floridulus, assembly GCF_019320115.1. Classification (NCBI taxonomy): domain Eukaryota; kingdom Viridiplantae; phylum Streptophyta; class Magnoliopsida; order Poales; family Poaceae; genus Miscanthus; species Miscanthus floridulus. The sequence goes on along the minus strand of NW_027096658.1, from coordinate 3,933 downwards.
ATTTGACAACATAGAATCTACCAACAGTTTAAGCATACCAAATACATTTAAGATAATATAATGGTGAAGCCCAAACTATTTATTTAATTGCCTTTATTATTTTATTTAGATATCTAGGTTAAATAATAAACATATATCAGATACACTTCATAAATTCTCAAAAATTTACAGTGCCTTACTAATGCTATCAAAGGACTACTATAAAAATTTCATGTCATTTTACCAAGTAGAACATCCTATACAAAAATGATAAGGCAGCAAGGCTTGAAATAGCATAAATGGAAAACCCTATTGAAAAGTGTCAAGCAACAGATTTCCTATTTTTCTTAGCATCCATATGGTACTAGGATTACCTCCAACAAATTTCATGAATTTTGGACTCATAATTAATTTATAAAAATTCATGCAAGGATTGACTATTCATAAAAGAAAAATCTATAACTATAAATCTACCCATGCACTGGTCCTCAAATTTTTACCAGAGTTCATATATGACAAGAATAGCTTACCACAAAAATATCATAATTTTTGGAGCACAGGAACTCTAGATATAAAATAAACAAATTTGAATGCATTCAAAAGCACATTTCAAATCCCTATTTAAATCTCCAAAACTTTCTACTGTAAATGTTAACAACATATTTTTCCTAAATACTACACTTCCTAAGGAACACTACAAAATTTATTTCACAAATTTAGGAGCTACCAAACTGAAGATACAAAAATCACAAATCACACTTGAATCTGGAATTTTTGAACTAGCCCTCAACACTACTGTCGCTGACCGGTGGGACCTACGCGTCAGTTGGACCCACACGTCATCGAGACGGAAACAGAGCAGCGGCGCTGCTTGGCACTGCGCAGCTATGGCTCGTCGACGGCGAGCTTCGTCGGCGGTGAGGTCTTCACGACATGTTCTACATGACCTAGCGAATCTACTGAGCCACTTGGCCGGCCCTATTGTCGACTCTAGAGATGACGGCGGCGGCCATGGTGGAGCAGCGGGGCTGGACTACGGCGGTACGCCGGTAGAGGCCATGGCGAAGCGAAAACGGGCGCGGACGAGTATCCCGGGGCTCAGGCGAATCTAACGCGCACGGCTACACGGTCTACGGTGGAAGGACGCGCCCCAGCCACAGTGACGGGCGCGGCGGTGGGGCTCTGGCGAGCTTGCGCACCACGTTGGCGCTTACCGAATGCTGTCAGCGGGCAAGGGAGGAGGCCGGGGGTTGCTGGGGTGGCGATGGAGTGCTGCGGTGGTGATGGAGTGGCTAGGCGCGAGCTTGTGCACGTCTATGGCGACGGCGGAGCTACGAGAGCTCGGCGGCTGCTGTTGGCGCTGCGAGATGACGAAGGAGGAGCGGGGAAATGCAAAATGGAGCGCGGGAGGGGTCGGGCGGTCGCTGGCGATGTTAATGGCTCGCGTCGGCCTGCCTTGGCCGCGCTGGGCAGAGCGCTGGTGACACGCGGCCGTCGCGGCCACCACGCGGCGCGCGGGTTCTGCCGGTGTCGGCCACTAACGACTGAACGATCGGCCGATTCAGTTCATTCAGTCGCGACATGCCGAGCCTGACGACGGGTTTTCACGTTGATGCAATGGCTAATCCATGACTCCAATTTGTAACTTACCTAAACAACTTTTGTAGACCTAAGTACCAGCTACAAATCTTGTTCAAAGAACTTGTTCTAATTCGCAATAGAAACAGAGAAAAATCATGCACAAGGTTGGCTTATCAGGCTGTCGGTGTTCATGACTTAGCAAAATTTGCTAAGTGTTGAAATTGTTGATTTCTTTGATTTTTGTGGGACCTATTCAAGCATGCTAGGAGCTAAATCAGTCCATGACCTAAAAATAAAAGTTGTTCCTTATGTCAAACACTACAACTTTGCTTTAGTGAACTCCTCCATGCAAGGTCTCTAGCACCTAGTTCAACTTTAGTCAAACATGTCACATTTAAAAGATGAAACACATCAAAGCATGGCTTAATGACCTATTTACCCCTAACCATGAATATCAAAGTTGTTCATAATGATACTCTAAACATGTTTAAGCAATTTGCAAGGTCATTTAATCATTTCATGTAGTAGTCACTCATAGAGCTATTTAAAGTAATCACATGAAATATGCCTTAAAGACTTGACCATGGAAAATGACATTCATGATCCATGTTCCATTTGTGAACCTAAGCATTGCCAAAATATTTTGGTGACTCAAATCTACCAAGTACATGTTTACATTCATGATCATTTGCATATGTACAAAGAAATATGCAATAACAAGCAACGTTGCATATGTTTCATTTCAATGTTTCAAGTGTAAATGCTTGTTTATGAATGCGTGATGATCATGCTCATGTTATGCAAGTCAAGTTATGCAAGGCTAACACCCGAGGTGTTACAATCGAGGCTCGTCCGATCACTCGAATCAAATCCGAGCAAGCGGTGCTGTTCTTCACTGATATCATCCACAGGTTTGGGGTTTCAAACACCATCATCACTGACAATGGGACACAATTCACCGGCCATAAGTTCCTGATGTTCTACGACGACCACCACATCCGTGTGGCCTGGTCGGCCATAGGACACCCTAGGACAAATGGCCAAGTAGAACGTGCCAACAGCATGATCCTACAAGGCCTCAAGCCAAGAATATACAACCGGTTGAAGAAATTTGGCAAGAAGTGGCTTGCCGAACTCCCATCGGTCATCTGGAGCCTGAGGAACACCTCGAGCCGAGCCACAGGGTTCACACCGTTCTTCCTGGTCTATGGAGCCGAGGCCATCCTCCCCACTAACTTGGAGTATGGTTCCCCGAGGCTACAGGCCTACAACGAGCAGAGCAACCGCACTGCCCGCGAGGACACCCTCGACCAACTAGAGGAAGCCCGAGACGTTGCGCTGCTACACTCGGCCAAGTACCAGCAAGCCCTACGACGCTATCAAGCCCAGCGCATTCGAAGCCAAGATCTGAAGGTGGGCGACCTAGTGCTGAGACTGAGGCAGAGCAATAAGGGCCGCCACAAGCTGACCCCGCCATGGGAAGGGCCGTACATCATCGCCCAAGTGCTAAAACCTAGGACCTACAAGCTAGCCAATGAGAAGGGCGAAGTCCTCACCAACGCTTGGAACATAGAACAGTTACATCGCTTCTACCCTTAAATTTTCAAGCATTGTATACATTGTTTCTCGAAATATAATAAAGAAGCGTTCTTTAGTTGTTCTAATTTTTCGAGAAACCCCCCGAGCCCATCGATGGGGGATCGGCGTTACGATAACGCTATAAGGGAGACTCGGCTCTGCCTCTACAGAGGTGCCCACCGCGGGGCTCGAACAAGACTCGGCTCTGCCTCTGCAGAACCGAGCCTCCCTCGGGGGCTAGAAGGGGGGACCCCCCCCTAAGTCCCAGACACTGATTTTTAGTCGTTTTTCGAAAAAGTTTCTGCGCCAAACTCTCTCGCGTACTCTAGCAAATCGATTGTAAAAAACCTAAGGACTGAAAGTCTGTCTCAGGGCCAAAAGGTCGGCCGAGTCGTGAGACAGCCTACGCCTCTGGGCTATGACAACTCTCTCACCACCTTTTGCCCGAGGGGCAGCTTAGGCTTCGAGGAAGTTTTTTCTAAGAGATATGTTCAAAGACGAGACAGAGGGCAGAGGCTCGGAAATACAATAAAAATGATTAAAAAGCGTATACACATAAGTACTTCAAAAAGGCCTCGATGGCCACAAGCGTTATGGTAAGTCCTAATCTATTTACATGGCCTCTTTGGCCTAGGTCAAAGCTCAGGGTCGCCAGCGTCAGCGGTCGGCGTAGGAGGAACCACCTCCTCTTCGAACAGCTTGGCCCGCGCCGTGCCAAGGGCCTCAGCCGCCTCCACTAGCTTCATGACCTCCTCCTCGGCCTTCTCATCATCCTTAGCCATGACGTAACCATCG
>NW_027096657.1:8354-40000 GCF_019320115.1 Miscanthus floridulus | reverse complement strand
ATTGTGTTTAGATCGGTACGGTACGAAAATGATACCTAAGCCATCGTCCCATACAATACAATACATTGTCAATCTTTTCTCATTCTTGTTCTTGAATAGATTCCGAAAAGAATCAAAACTTTTTATGAAAATAATACATGTGAAACATTATTAATATGAGAAAAAAAACAAACAAAGATATTCCCAGGAGACGTGATTAGGATGACACAACATGAAGAGAGGCAAGCATATCATGCATCATGTTTGTGCCAATACAAAACTTATTTTAGGATACCGGTATGATTCCGTGCCTTACGTGCCTATAAAGGCATCCTCAATGGTAAGCAACAAATCGCCAAAGACTTGGGGTCTGGAAACAATAAAAAAAAAAGAGCACTAGAGCTAAGAGACGTGTGAGCTATGAGAGACTGATTCTTCGGAGACGTGCGAGACTATCTAGTCTGCTCTATGGATGGTCAACGGGCTAGCCCGGCCCAGCACGGCACGGGCCCGTGCCAGCATGGCCCGACTGCCAATGGGCCGGCATGACACGCCGTGTCTCTCGGGCTGTGCCTCATAGGGCAATGGGCCTGGCCTTCGGCCCAGGCACGGCCCTATAGGCCGATTTTCGTGCCGGGCCGGTCCGAGAAGCACGACCATTTTCACAGGCCGTGTCAACTCGAGGCCCACTGAGTGCTGACACAGAGAGAGAGAGGAGGGAGGAGAGGGTAGGCCAGGTCGCCGAGAACAGGCAGGGTCGCCGGGACGCAGGGGGCGTGGAGGAGCGGCAGGGCTCGAGGCCAGCCACCGCGCGGGGGCCTTAGGGGAGGAGGGCTGCTGTCGGCATGCTCGAGGCCGGCGCTTGCACCGTGGCCACGTGGGGAGGCGAGGAGGTGGCCGCCGGGGTTGTGTGACAGAACCGCCCAATTTATACAAGATCAAGTACGGTTATCCCCGCTAACACATTGACACACCCATACTTTCACTCATATAAACCCGGTAGTCCACCGAGTGTCCCGAAAGACCTCGGTAAATCAACATCACAACCAAGATCGCGTGATTAAGCAAATACACATTACATACATCAAGTTGCAACGGAAATAATATTACAAAGGGGTTAACAAATAATAGTACAAGTTTGGGTTTCAAAACTGATTAGTGAAAACAACATAGCTTTCAAATGATTACATTAATATAAGTTCCAAATATATGGCTAGCATAGTGACATTATCCGACAAAAGCATATAGATGAAAAGTAAGTATAGAATCACCGAGCCCACCGGTGGTTAGCCACCATCATCAACAGGTCGAAAACATCACCTGCAACAAGGTGGGATAAACCCTGAGTATTCGAATGTACTCAGCCAGACTTACCCGTCTTAAACCAAAATAAAGCGACACCAAGGATTATGCATGGCTTTCTTTAGTGGGCTAGCTGACTTATTTGCGAAAAGCATAAGCTATCATGAAGAAACCATTTTAAGTACTTGGCATCATCTTTATTATAACCTATCCATCTAGGTAAGCACCTGTACTATAGCAATCACTTGATTAACCAATAACATCCAGTTACCAATTTAGATTCAGCATATCCCATACCATCCAGATAACCATCATTGTTCCATAATAATTACTACGATGCCGTAACTCTAGTCAAGTGCTCACTATCCAGGAGCGATGGCGATTCGAATCGATTCCTAACCAGCTGGTGATTTATTCCTTACACAAACCTCACTCACCCGCTAAAGTGAGATATTGATCACCGAGTCAACTATCCAGGAATCTCGAGTTTGCCAGGAACCACATGTACCCGGGGGCCGACCGACTGCACTTTGGTCTTATCATCTCGCCCCCGTGTCCTACCACACCTGCTCCGGCACAGTGCGCTGTAGACGTATTTCGTGTTCTCCCTTTTCTTTACTTCACACGTTGAGGTGTGCGTTTTGCACTCTCTAACCTTTCTCATAGCAGCAGCAGTCTTTCTCTAGCTGAGGATGGAGGCTAGAGTTTTCCTTACATGCTTCTCTGGTAACACTTCAATCATCGTTCTAGACACCAACTTGACTATGCACGAGCATTGGACTTATGGGCTGTTTTCACAGGGCACAAAACATTATTCCACATGTAGGGCATTTCTACATTGACAAGGAACCATTCCTATATATCCTTCGGCACTTCATCTAATAGAGTCCGGACACATGTGTTAGTGGCACCTTGGGGCACAAAGATGCTGACTAAAACTAGGGACGTGCTTTCGCTAGCTCCTACCTAGCCGATACAACGTCTTGTACTATATACGTGATTGTCCAAGATGGAATTGACTTGATAGCACATTTGGAGAAGAAGTAGCACTTGCATTGTGGGGACAGGTTTGCTGTTTCCTTGATCAACATTGTTCTATGAGATCTGGCCTTCATAGTTACCAAATAGTCGTTACCTAACTGAAGACTAACTTTCCTACTGGTAACAAATCAGTTGTCCCTCAACACTTAAAAAGGTTCCAAATCTTCACTCTTGATAATAAAAATTTTGGTCGAAGCCTACAGATGGTCGCCATTGAAGTCAGCAGAAAGGGGTCACACCAAAGAAGGTCGGTTCGTCTACGTCATCCTTATGCGCCTAAAGATTGAGAACTTGGACAGGAATCTCATATATACCAGGTGACCTATTACAGCACATAATCTCCTGGTCCATTTATCATCCGACTGATAACTTGTTCAACCTTAAGTGTGGTGCACCTTTTTGATCCAATGAAAATGACATAAGTTGCTCACTAGATGATCGACGTCATTACAGGGACAGTCACGTCGAGTAGAGTCACTTATCTACCACCTCTTGCAGTCTGTTTATGTTCCTGTTAGTGACCTGTTCTTCAAAGGTTAACCGTTGGACGACTTAGAAAGGGAGTCCTATTGCATCTAGTTCGACATATAGATCTCTTGACATGATAAGGAGAGATAACCAAGGAAGAGCTCAAGTGAGAATAACATATCGGTGTAGTTCGACAATAGATCATGACTAGAAACCTCGATATCAGCGCGCACCCAGCAGCACAACCATGTGCCGGCCGGCCACAAGGAGGCCCTAGGTTCCGTCGTGGCACCATAGTTGCTACTCATAACACCATTACTGATCACACACCCAAAGTGAATTTTCAAGTTGCACAGATGGGTTCATAAGAACAAGCACTATGCAAAGGAGGGATAGCAAACAAAGGTAGTCACAAGGTTAGGATTCAACAAACAGGGGATCCGAAGATTAAAACACAGCGCAAGAGAGCATAGCCTAATTGCCAAAGACAACTAAGTATGAGATTCTTGTTTAAATTCCACGCACGCCTCGCGTCTACCAAGGTGATTACCAGATGAAAGGTTATCATAAGATCCGGTCATGTTGAGCAACAACATGAGACCAAGACTGATAGACATCCCGAGACGTGGGAAGGTTGGAGACAAAATAAGCAAGATTCAAGGGACAGAGCCAAGGCACTGACTAAGGATTCAGTTGATAAGGCAACGACATGATCTGCGAGGAAAATGTTCCAAAGTAGGGTAGATGGCGATTAGCGTTGCACCAGATCATCAGTAGAAGAAGGAGCAATGAGATCTAACAAGGATTTTTGAGCAAGGTCCTCCCACATAGGAGCGGGACAACCACAAAACATGCGAGCAAAGAAGGGGGCTAAGCTTGGGTCGAAGGTCAAGCAAAGGCAGGGATAAAGGTCTTCGTAGCGCAACGTTCAAGGGCTAGCAACCACACGTACAGGCTCAGGCTCCTAAGAGAGAACTTAATTGAAAATGACAACCATGAGATTACCAAAACTTGGACGTGGTTCTAGGATAGCGCTCTTCAACACTCGTATGCTTACCGAGGACAAAATGGGTGATAACTATGGCACTAATTAAATAACAAGCATACATACCCACCACTTGGCTAAACTAGAGGACATTATAGGTTAAGCATGTAACCACAATTATTTCTAGCAAGGCTAAGCACACACTTTTCTCAAGCACTTCCTATTCAACAACATGGAACAAGGCATTCTTGTTTAACTCCACACAAGGAAAATAGTGCAATACATCGACCACAAGTTACTTAGTACTTAGAACAAAGGAAGGGAAGCATATTTATGCACAAGCACAATCATGATGCATGCTCGTCCTATTCGTCCTCACGAAATCGCCAGCCTAAGGTGGCAATCACGTTCTATGTCGGTGGCATGACACGTACTCTCTCGATATATATCTAGTCATCAGCTATATTCCATCTACGCATTCGTGGTTAGCATACCTGCAGGCAAATTCATTGCAGCCCATCCCCACAAAGAGATAAATAAGCACACAATGAAAGCAGTAAACTAAGATACTCTCCATATATACATCCCTAGATGTATATACTTCGATATCCATAGCTACCCGATAAATATACCCGTAATTAAGTACCTTCATATATACATGGGTGTAACATGTAAATATTCCAGTAACCACAGCTAACTCTCCCCTAGACCGATAGTTGGACGGTCATACTCTCACAACTCACACTTACCTGGACGTAGAGGCAATTGATCCATACAGTACCATTCAAGAGAATGTCATCCATACAATAGCACGCCGTATGGACGACGAAAGAAAAATTGCAATACAGTACATCTCTCAAAGTTAGTACTTAGATAGCCACCTAATTGTCTGGCATAAAGGAGGATGTCACTAGCATAGTTTTGCAAATAAGTTTTGACAAATTTGCCTGTAGCTAAAGTTTTAGTTAAAATAGACTTTTTAAAACCAAAACTTGGCTTTTAAAACTATGTACCTGACAGTATTATGCTTAATCTCGCTCTGATACCAGCTGTGACAGAACCGCCCAATTTATACAAGATCAAGTACGGTTGTTCCCGCTAACACGTTGACACACCCATACTTTCACTCATATAAACCCGGTAGTCCGCCGAGTGTCCCGAAAGACCTCAGAAAATCAACATCACAACCAAGATCGCGTGATTAAGCAAATACACATCACATACATCGAGTTGCAGTGGAAATAATATTACAAAAGGGTTAACAAATAATAGTACAAGTTTGGGTTTCAAAACTGATTAGTGAAAACAACATAGCTTTCAAATGATTACATTAATATAAGTTCCAAATATATGGCTAGCATAGTGACATCATCCGACAAAAGCATATAGATGAGAAGTAAGTATAGAATCACCGAGCCCACCGGTGGTTAGCCACCATCATCAATAGGTCGAGAACATCACCTGCAACAAGGTGGGATAAACCCTGAGTACTCGAATGTACTCAGCCAGACTTACCCGTTTTAAACCAAAATAAAGCGACACCAAGGATTATGCATGGCTTTCTTTAGTGGGCTAGCTGACTTGTTTGCGAAAAGCATAAGCTATCATGAAGAAACCATTTTAAGTACTTGGCATCATCTTTATTATAACCTATCCATCTAGGTAAGCACCTGTACTATAGCAATCACTTGATTAACCAATAACATCCAGTTACCAATTTAGATTCAGCATATCCCATACCATCCAGATAACCATCATTGTTCCATAATAATTACTACGATGCCGTAACTCGAGTCAAGTGCTCACTATCCAGGAGCGATGGCGATTCGAATCGATTCCTAACCAGCTGGTGATTTATTCCTTACACAAACCTCACTCACCCGCTAAAGTGAGATATTGATCACCGAGTCAACTATCCAGGAATCTTGAGTTTGCCAGGAACCACATGTACCTGGGGGCCGTCCGACTACACTTTGGTCTTATCATCTCGCCCCCGTGTCCTACCACACCTGCTCCGGCACAGTGCGCTGTGGGCAATCTACTCGGCCCGAATAATCTCCCAGCTTCGCGGTCGAAAGGTACTTTATTCGGCCAGCTAAATGTAAGGCATGCGTTCAACATGACAAGAGGGACAAGCAACAGTCGGTCCTTAATCGACACAGACGGAAACTAACAGCACCCTAGAACCCTATCTGGTTGCCTCCAACTTTTCCCGTCCGGTCTCCAATTATCCATCACACATGGTTAATTCCAGGATATCATTCTTTCCATAGCTAAATTCTTCCAGTAACTACCTATAAATGTAGGTGACCGGATATCACCGATCGCTACCGGTCTAAGCAAGGCTAAGCAGTTATTCGATCCTGACCTAACAGGGTAAAAGGTAATAAGGTAGGCAAGGATAGTAATAAATGCATCAACGGTTTCAATCAACTCCTACCACTTAATGCAACAATATATAAACTCATATATATAGAAAGAATTGCTTTTATAAATTAGGAGACTTATAATGCTCCGGGGCTTGCCTAGGATCTGACACAAGTCAGTTCCGTTATCTTGCACTGTTATGGTGACATCTTCGGTCCTAGCACTTGCTTAGTCCTTCCATCTTCGGGATAGATCCTCCAGACATCGTCTTCAGGTTCGGCTCCAACATCATGCTCTTCACGTGGTTCAACTAGCGCACCTAAATGAGATGCAAAATGCATGTGTATGAATGGTAACACAAGATGCATCACATAAGCATTCAAGACAAACCAATTATTCACGGCAATCATAGAGTCAAGGCTGCAACAGCAGCAGCTAATTTTACTCATAACAGGAGTTGTACTTATCCAAAAGACATGCAACAAGACAATCTGGAAAGCTTATGGAATTTTCTACAATTCATCTTTAATCCTCTTAGCATGATTATCAAGTTAACTAAGTCAATTATACCCATTTACAGAAACTGGTCCACAATTAACAGAAAGCAGCCATTTCTGAAACCCAACTTTAAACAGGCATAACTCACAAACCACAAGGCCAAATACCACCAAATTTTAACAGAAGCTAGATACATGAATTATCTACAACTTTGTTATTCTCATATTAAGATGATTTTACAGTTAGAAGGGTCAACTAATGCAATAATTGCATCTTTGTCCAAAACATAGACAAAAAGAAAAGGAATCTAAATATTGCATCGAGGACCCTGAAGAAAACATATATTAAATACGAACAAATGGATCCTTTCTGGCACTATTCACAAGAGTAACTGTCTATTCACTTAACCCCTTGGAGAACATCATATTCATGCGCGTGGTCCTTCTTCCTCACCTGGCCGAAACAGAGCAGCGTCGCCGGCGCTCGTGATTCAGGCGGCTGTGGTCGTCGTCGGCGTCGGATAAGTTGCAGGGGAGCTCCCATGGACCTGTACACCCGTGTGTGGCCACTTAGTTAGGCCAGAGGCGGGCCAGGTTGGCCTAGCCATGTGCACACGCGTCCGCGGCGGCCACGGCACCGGTGGCAGCGCGCCACGGCGGTGAAGAAGGGCCGGGGAGGGACTCGAGAGGCCAAGGATAGGGCGGCGGAGCCGGTGGTGCACGCGGATGGACACAAGGAAGTTTGGGGCGGTGGAGACGTGGCGTGGCGAGCTCGGCCAGTCAGCCATGGCGGACGCGGCCGTGCTCAGCGCACGCGAGCATGGCACCAAGAGCGAGAGAGCGCCGGGGGAGGGCAGAGGGAGTGAGGGCGAGCGCGCTGGGATTCGATGCTTACTCAAGTAGGGCGCCTAGGTGCAGCAGGGAGGCAGGCGCACATGTCGGCATGGTGGGGCGCGCTCAGCGGCATGGTTGCCACGAAGTCAATTCATCGAGTACGTGGCGTGCGTTGCTGTGCCCGACTTGGAGTCCGTTTTCGGTATATTCGGTGCAGATTCGGATCTTGGCGCCAATAGAAAAGTTGCTGTCCTCAGAATGCTCTTCTACTTGTATTAAGGAAGCAAGACCATTAGAGCTATGGATTAGTAGGTAATTAAGCTCTAAATTAACATTGTCAGTGTGTTGACAGCGATGAACAAAAGCCCAAATTGATGCTCAAAACGAAGTCCAACGAGTGCCATCTTTATACATGCTCATCTCCATCATGTACACTCCAACTTTTATCTTTTGACCAAGTCGAGTTGCTTAACGAATTTTAGAGAACGCGAGACGTCAATGCCGATGTCGATGAATTTCTAGACTTAGAATATTTCTAAGTCCTGAAATCAGCAGCAAATTCGATCTTGTGACCTCGATTTGACTTACTTCCAAGATGATCTAGCTCTTCGTCCAAAAACAAAGTTTGTTCTACATGATATGGACTACAACTTTTATTTAATGTCCAACCTCAAAACTGGTATAGATCCTACTGTTCTACTTTGACCAAAGTAGGATCACGATGAAGCTTAAATTATCCTTTTTGATCCATTGGAGCATTTTCTCGGCATTTGCCCAACATGAACCTTTCATGACTTTTGTTGTAGAGTTCATCTAGAGTCATTTGGGCATGGTTGCAAGATTTGGTTGACGATCGAGAATTCCCTTCACTTTATAAAATAATTCAAGCAAGGACATAACTCGTCATTTCATGTGACTTCTTGATTCCAAACTTCACGAAACTTTTCCATGGACCAATATAGATGGGTATTGATGTGAGACTCATGAAGATATTCCAATAACACCACCCAAGCATATATCTTGAAAAGGGCCTATAGGTAAAGCAAGGGTGAAATATCCAAGTTGAGGTTGGGGCTCATTTCCATAGGTTTGACCTTGACATCTTCATCATTACTTAATATGCCATGTTTGAGCTCAAACCCATTGCTTAACCAGTGGCAAACACCTGGGGTGTTACAGGCTGGGAGCAGGAGCTGCGCAAGCGGCGCCCTCCCTCAAGCGATGGAGAGGAGATGAAGAGGGGGTGAGCGAGATGGAGAGGAGAGAAAACAAGGAAGGGAGGGAGTCACCGGATCTGCCCGCCCACGCGCACCTAACCGTGCGCACCTAGCCACGCGCCGCCGAGGGAGAGTGAGTGAGTGAATGAGGGAGGCAGGGACAGGGAGGAGGCGTCGCGCTAGCGTCGAGGCAAGGATGGGGAGCTGGATCCGCGGTGGAGAAGACCTAGCGTGGCCAGATCCACGGCGGAGAAGATCCAGCGCCGCCGCGAAGGCGAGGGATGGTGAAGAGGACGACGAGGGTCGCAAATCTGGTGGAGGCGGGATCGAGGAAGGAGGCAGCGGCGCAGCGCCGTGCTTGCCCAAGCTCGGACCTCGGAGTGGGAGCGGCCAGCGGGTGGGGACTGGTGAGCCAGCGGCAAGCGCCTCTCGCGAGTGGAGCGTGGGGGAGGGAGGGACGTGCGACTCGTGAAGTCGCGATGCAGCGCAAAGAGCCGGGAAGGGAGGGCAGCGACCGAGGGAGGCGGGGACGGTGGGCCGCGCTGGGCCTTGGGGAGGGGAGGTGGAGTGAGGAGGCCGAGGGGGAGGTCGGACCGCTGCCGGGCCGACCGTCGAAGGCGGGGATGTGCCATGCCAGCCCACGAGCCTGGGCAGCGGCCCAGGCATGGCCTGCTCCCTTGGGTCAAGCCCGTCCGGGCCCGCTAACCATTGGGCCATGCCGTGCTTGGTCCGGGCCAAAATTGCGTGCTTCATGTCGGGCCACCGTGCCTCGGACTACATAGACATTTATAGTCTCCTCTTTCTAGCGCGTTCACATCTCTCTTTCACAGCCAATAAAATTCTTGTTTTGCTAGCTATTTGGCACATGTTCGGGACACAGTAAGGAAAGAGTAACTTCCATGCCATGTGGACTACATTGATGCCTGTATGGAATCAAGGAGCGAATACTCACTTTCGTGCCTGACGAATGAGTCCTCGTGCTCCCTCCTTTCTAAGTGCATGTTTGGCGCGGCTTCAGGGGCTCCGGCTCCTCTTCCCTCAACACTGTACCATACTGTTTCTACTGTAGCAGCTCATCAAAGGGCTTCGGCTCCTGCTGAAATGCATTGTGAAGGGGAGGAAGCTTGAGGAGCTACGATTTGGAGGCTCCGACGGCTCCTCTACAGCGCAGCTATAGTAGACGGAGCCAGAGCCGTCGGAGCCCCTCAAACAGGCTCTAAATCTACTAGTTTATTTTAGCTTTATTCTAAGTTGAACTTTTTTAGTTTAGATTAAATTTATATAAAATACACCAATATTTATAACATCAAATTAATTTTATTAAATTCTATATGAAATATGTTTTGATTGAGCATTATATATATATTAAAAAAACTTTAATAATTTTAGAGAAGCTTGACTTGAGACAACGCCAAAGTAAACTATAATATCGAACATAGGTTATTTGGTTAATTTTCAATCTCTTTGTTTTGTTTTTCCTCGAACTGTTTCTTGCACAACTACTTTGTTTATCTGCCGTTGCTTTTAATTGAGATCCTAATCAGTTGCATGGTCGAAGTGTAACTTGTAGAATGCAATCCCGTTGTTTGCAATGCACGTACAAAAAGTTCCGTTATGTTTCGCGTGCTATCTACTTCTTTTACTGGTTTGTCAGCCACATGTGCCCCATTTTTTTTTCTTATTTTTCCAAGTTCTCTAAGAAAATTTTGATAAAAAAGTTATCCTTTTTTTGAGAAATTCAAAAAAAAGTTATCTAAGAAAATTAAGATACCTCTGCCTAAAAGCCAATGTGAAGATAAAAGCAAGCCCGGCTGGCCCATCATCACTAGGCCACGCGCTGGCTGGCTAGGCTAGCACGACTGGGTCGCTGTAAGTACAAATATTAGGGCCTGTCCAAACTCCACACGTCTTGTGCCAAATGGGCCTATATTGCTCTGAGAAATAGGCTGTAAGCTTAATATCTTTCCAGCCCAGTTCCTTCGAAATATAGAGTACCATGACCTTACCACGATCTTTTTCTCTTTTTCATTCTCTCTTTTGTTGAGTTTTCTTTTGTTGAAGGTTTGTACGGTCTGCTGAGCTTTGACCCAAAATGCCTGTATATCTTCTATCCCTCCCTAATAATAAAGAAGCAAAATTTTCTCCGTTTTTTGGTACCATTATTTTGGTCTGGCCTCCCTAACTAATTGTACGCATTTTTATAGTAGCGGATGTGGAACATCCATGCAAAAAAAAAAAAAAAAACAAATTGTATCTGGACTAGGACTCGAACACAGCACGCCGTCTGTCTTGTGGAGTCCTGGTCGCCTCTGTCCACCCCACACGACAAAAAAAGAAAACAAGAACGGAAAAGATGAGAAGGAAACTATGAATCTACGCGGCTCTAAATCGAATAGAAGAAGAATTCCAAATCTATATCTATAAATTTCAGCCCATCCATTGATCCCAAGTAACATGAATAGGGATCCAATTCCAAAGAAACTGGAGGGGTAAGAGTTTATTAAAAGACCAACAAAGTATAGAAAATACATGAAAAACAGAAGGTACAAAGAGGAAAAAAAAAAAAGAAAAGAAAAAGATTGGCAATGGAACCGTACGGCCTAGAGGACCCAATTTACTTCCACAATAATAAAACTCAACAGCTTCAATTGTGACCGATCTTGGATTGTATTTTGTGTCCGATCAGTTGATCCGGAACATGACACCTCCCTCTATCTAACTTGGTGCGTAGACAGTGGAAGTCGAGTACAATTTATATACGTACCATGTTTTTTTTTCCTTCGATGTCCGCGTGAGTCGAGTTATGATTTATGTGCGTCCGTGTACCAGGGTTCTTGTCCGGAGATCAGCCCTTTTGGTTTAATTTTGTAAGTAGTTATTTTTTTCATATGGAACAGATAACCGGAAGCAATAAGGAGTGCAATTTTGGCTTTACATGATTTTTTTCTACCGTTTTTTTCTCAATGTTTACGCACGTACATGGTTTCTGATTTGCAGCATTTTTTTGCTTTTATTTTTTCTCCAACGTACTTGCATGGTTTCCGATTTGTTTAGTAATTCTTTGCTTTTATTTTTTCTCAAACGTATGTACGTACATGTTGATTTCGTGATTGTTTCCCTACCGAGGATCAACACTTTTGGTTACTTTTTCCCATGTGAAACAGTTAAGGTAAGCCGGAAGCAATGAGAAAATTTTTGGTATGTAACCGTTTATTTTTAATGAAAACTAAAAAAATAATGTTTGTCCCTTCCCGTTTTAAGTTTCGTTGACGTCACACCGCTCAATGCCCTGTCCTAGACGTCCAAACTCACTTCCGACCCGTGTTTGGACATGTGGTTGTTGCTTATTTTTAATTTTTTTGTTAAATAAACTCATAATAGATATACACACAATATAACCAATTTTAGTTGAGTTAATTTATTGTTAATTTCTCATACTTAACCTTTATTAAAGCCTTGGATTTAGTTGATTTAAGGTTGGACCAAGCTCATTTAAATTCGACAAAAATAGCTAACTTATTATCAACCTTGACATGCCACCATATAATAAATTGTATGTCCCCGTTACAACGTACGGGCATATATTGCTAGTTGACTATAATATGGCCAAAATACAGGATGATTCAATTTGAATACTGTATGCATTTCATGAGATTTCACCCTAGGCGTCCTCTGCTCTCCCGCTCTCCGATCCGTTCGAACATATTTTGACAAGACGATGGTGTGGTGATCTGGACTCTGGAGGCAAGTAACTAGTGGTAGCTGCTGGAAAATGCAATGCACCAACAGCACACACTAGCTCGTTAGCGGTGGAAAGAAACTTGTGTTACTTCTGGCTGGGTCAGCTATCACTTCAGGCCAGGGTGCTGCCGCTATGTCTAATTAGCCTAGGCCAAAAAAAACTTTCTTTTATGTCTAAGCTCCCTATTTTTTTGTCGGGCGTTACTAGCGTCGGTATGTCCGGAGCCGTGCAAAATATCGGATGTCTCCATCCTTGGTATGGGAGGTAGGGATGAAAACAGTACGGATACTTTCCGACCGTATTTGAAACCGAAAACGTTTAGAGGGGTTGAGATCTGTCCGTATTCGAGTCTGGATATCCAACATCCGATACCGTATCCGTATCCGAATACTCAAATCGCATATTTATGATGTCGATATCCAATCGTATCCTATCCGACATAGTTGACACTATCCGTATTCAAATCCGAATCCGGACAAAAATATGAAAACAAATGTAATATCGGTGATATCCGTCCATATCCGATCCATTTTCATCCATAATGGGAGGCCGCGCCGCACGCGAAAAAGGAGTCCATACCATTTGTTTTTGTGCGCTCCCCATCGCGCCAGTAGGTAGGAACCCAAGTGGATCCTAGTCACCTGCTCGTGCCTGTGGATTCTAGCCATTTGTTCAAACCACACACACTCACGCGGAGTTCAAATATAGTGCCAGCGAATGATCATCTCCAACAAAAGCATCAGACGAGACGTAAGGAATGACCATGCCCATGGTCCTAAGCATCACCCATCGCAGGATAAAGACAGTTGATACAGTAGCCGTAATACATCTGCCCATCTGCAACAAGTGGGAATAAAACCCTGAGTACGAGAAGGTACTCAGCTAGACTTACCCGACATAACCGAAAATAATGACACCAAGGATTATGAAGGGCTTTATAGTAGGGTAGCTGACTCATTTGCAAAAGGAGCATTTTTAGCCTTTCAAGAACCTTCCTAAAGCATTATTGTCAATTTAATTATTATTAACCTGTCGACTAGATTTGCACCTATACTAGAGCAAACATATGATTAAGCAGATAATGATAACCAATGATCATTAAACAACTTCCATACTGTCATATTCACTATAACTGTCCAAGTGTTCCATAAACATTTACTACGATGAAGTAACTCAAATCAAGTGCTCACTACCCAGGAGCGATGGCGATTCGAATCGATTCCTAACCAGCTGGTGATTTATTCCTTACACAAACCTCACTCACCCGCTAAAGTGAGATATTGATCACCGAGTTAACTATCCAGAAATCTCGAGTTTGCCAGAAACCACATGTACCCGGGGGCCAACCGACTGCACTTTGGTCTTATCATCTCGCCCCCGTGTCCTACCACACTTGCTCCGGCACAGTGCGCTGCGGGCAATCTACTCAGCCCGAATAATCTCCCAGCTTCGCGGTCGGAAGGTACTTTATCCGGCCAGCTAAATGTAAGGCATGCGTTCAACATGACTCGAGGCCCAACAACGGTCGGTCCTTAATCGACACAGACGGAAACACTATAGCCCAAAACTCTGCAAGTCTCCGTCCGGTCTCAATTTCATTTAACACTTAGTTATACCATGACTTCATAGTCATCCAAGCAGATCCAGGTAACCACCTATAGCTCGCAGGTGACAGGAAATCACCCGACTTCTACCGGTCTAAGCCAGCTAAGCATTGACTCGACTGCGGATACCCGGGTAACAAGGATATAGTATAACAAAGGTAGACAAGGTATAATGCAGCAACGATTGCAAACAACTCCTGAACGTAATGCATCAATTAAAGTAAAATATTTAATTAAATAATTGCAAACCGGGAGAAAAATGCTCCGGGGCTTGCCTCTCTCGAAGGAGCTCGGGCGGTGATCGAGGCACTCCGGAAGTTCCTCAACGTCCTCCTCGTCGGCTTCTGGCACTTCCTGCGGCTGCACCTCGAACTGCTCCTCGGGCTCCTCAGGTATGACGACTGGGTTCTCGATTTGCGATCCTGTATGATGCAATGCGCGTAAGTGCTTATGCAATCGGTGCATCGGATGAGATGAATACAATGGATAATTTTGAATGCAAGGTAGTCAACATCATTCAAGAAAATATACTACAAGAATATGTCATCTACTGCATTCTCTTCTACTACTAATATGTTAAGTCAATATATCTTATTAAATGCTTCAAAGATACACCAAAGCTTTACTAATTTCTTAAACACACATAAAGCAACACTTAATTAAACCCTAAATAATAATAGGTTTGAATAGCAACCTCTATTGTTTTTGCTTAGAAAAATCTTAGAAAATTACCATAGCACATTACTACCCTAAGTAGTCTACCATCAGATTTTTATGGTGTTTGAATGAGTGGGTTAGCCTACACAAAAATAACAAGCTATGGCATGATTATGAACATAAAAATACTTTGAACTGTGAAAAGTGTCAAACAGCAGAGTTAGTATTTTTCCTAGGTTCTTCATAGCATACAATGACTGTACAAAAATTATCACATGCATGTTTTATACAAAGTTTGCTCTCTAGCAAAAATAACAAAAATCAGCCATTAAAGGTACTTGAACTACACCTCCAAATTTTCCCACAGCACATGTATGAAACATATTTTTTCTAGGAAGTACATTACATAAGAAGATTAACAAACTTAGAATCATATTTTTCTAAAGCTTATAGATTTTTCTACAAATTTTTCAAGTTGTCAGCAATATACATGATTAAATAAAATTCTACAGTAAAGTGTCTCAAAAATGACATGCAATAATTTTCCCAAGTAGATCTAATGATAAGTAACCTAGACAATTTATTTCAACAGATTTAGAGCAACTTTGAGTATCCAAACATTTTTTAAACCATTTCTATTTTCAAATAATAAAGAATAAATTGAAAACCATTTATCCTACGGCTACTGGGCCAGCCCGCTGGAATCAGCTGGCCCATGGCCACTTTTGGCCTGCGCGGCCTGAGCGCAAGGAAGGGGGAGACGGCCCGGCAGGGCGTCGGCCCACGGCCTGGCTCGGCCTAGCTTGGCTGAGGCAGAGGCCACACCGGCGCTTGCGACGTCGCGGCGGCGCGGCTCGGCCACGAGGCCGGCGGCCATTGCCGGCTGTGGCAGGGCGAGCTAGCAGGAGCACGAGGTTCGCGAGAAGATGGTGAAGGCGGGAGGGTAGCTAGGCGGGGTTGGAGAAGAGGAGGAAGGTGACTTCCATGGCGGCCGAGCACGACGGCGCCATGGACGACGGTGGCGAGGCTTGAGACGGCTCTACCTGAGCTCAGCAGTCGGCGCAAACGCGAGCATGACTTGAAGGAGAGCAAGGCGGAGCTGCGGGCGCGTGATTGCTGGCCGAGGTGGAGGAGCCGCGGCGGATTTCGCCGGCAGGTGCGGTGGCGCGGCGAGGAGGAGAGAAAGTGCGCGCGGTGCTTGCGGAGAGGAGAAGCAGCGCGGGAGTGAGCGAGCGAGCACACCGGATTCGGCAGGAATAGGCGAGCGCGTGGGCATGGGCGCAGGCCAGCTGCGACGCGTGGCGGCGTCGACGGCGCATGGCCGCCACGCGGCGGGCAAGCTCTGCCGCAGTCAGGCGCGGCGCGGCGCGTCAGCGAGCAGGCGCGCGCGGAGGCAGGCCAGCGCGGCGCTGGGCTAGGCTGGGCCGAGGCGAGGCGCGCGGCGCGGCGGGAGGCTGGCTGGGCCGACTTCGGCCGTGGGCCGAAAGCGAGGCGGCAGCCCGCGAAGGAGAAAAAGCCCTTTTCCAAATATATTTTCAAGGAATTTTTAAATGCCATCTTTCAAATATTATTTTGAACAAGAAAATGACATCTTTTGAAAATGTACCAAAAATGAAAGTTGATTAGAATTTAATTCTCTACAACTTTGCTTTTATGACCAAAGCCAAATTCTTTCTAGATTTTGAATTGTAAAATCAAAGTCCATGTTTAACTCAAAACCCTAATTTTCGGGAAATTACTTTGGAAGCAAAATTTTGAATTAATTTGAATACAAACCTTGCTCCAAAAATTGAACTAAATAATCCTAGATGATTTACAATAGTAGCCAAACATGTTTTACTAACCTAGTAAGCAAAAATCAGGGCAAAACCATTCTAACAAATGTATGCAACATTCAGGTTTCACAACATTTTCATATGTTTCGAAGCAGTGTTTCAATTGTTATTTACATGATTAGGCATGTATGATTAGGATGCTTGATGATGCATGATATGTATGATTTACAGTGCCTAAATGCAGGCATAACACTGGGGTGTTACAGCCCTCCCCCCTTATAAAAATCTCGTCCCAAGATTTGGGTTACGAACCAATTGTTATAAAAATCTTCATAAGCTTTTTGTAGATACTCTCCTGTTTCCCAAGTTGCATCTCCCTCATCATGATGATCCCACTGTATCTTGTACGTTTTCACCACACTATTCTGAGTAGCACGTTCCTTAGTGTCTAACACTCGGACTGGTTGCTCACGATACACCAAATCTGATTTGAGTTGGATACCTCGAGGTTCTATTCTTTCCTCTAGAACACGCAAACATTTCTTGAGATGTGATACATGGAAAACTGGGAAAACGGTGCTCATTGTCTCAGGTAACTCTAACTTGTAGGCTACCAGACCTCTTTGTTCCAAGATCTTGTATGGTCCTACGAATCTCGCGGCAAGCTTTCTTCGGACTCCAAACCTTTTCTTCTTCATTGGCGTGACTTTCAGATAAACATAGTCACCAACTTCAAACACAAGGGGTCTCCTTCTTCTGTCTGCATAACTTTTCTGACGTGATTGGGCCGCTTTCATATTCTGCTGAATAATATGAACTTTCTTCTCGGCTTCTTCTACAAAGTCAATGCCATAATACCTTCTATCTCTAGGCTCGACCCAATTCAATGGTGTTCTACATTTTCTGCCATATAAAGCTTCGAATGGGGCCATCTTGATGCTTTCTTGATAACTATTATTATAAGAAAACTCAGCTAACGGTAACCATGACTCCCATGATCCCTTAGAAGACAATACACAGGCTCTTAACATATCCTCCAAAACAGCATTCACTCGTTTAGTCTGACCATCTGTTTGAGGATGATAAGCGGTACTACGAATCAAACTAGTTCCTAAGCCTTTGTGTAAATGTTCCCAAAAGTGAGCCGTGAACTGTGAGCCTCTATTAGATACTATAGTCTTTGGTATACCATGCAACCTCATAATTTCTGCGATATACTTCTCGGCATATTGAGGTGGTCGATAATCTGTTTTGACAGGCAAGAAATGAGCGGTCTTGGTAAGACGATCCACAATTACCCAAATCGAATCATGTCCTTTTTGAGTAGTGGGCAAACCCATGATAAAATCCATACTAATATCATCCCACTTCCAACTAGGGACTGATAAGGGTTGCAACATACCGGCAGGTTTCGTATGAATGGCTTTCACTCGACAACATGTGTCACATCTGACAACATATGCTGTAATTTCTTTTTTTATTTTGGTCCACCAATAACGAGATCTTAGTTCTTGATACATCTTACTACTTCCAGGATGGATAGATAGCTTAGAAAGGTGAGCTTCATCCATGAGTTTATTCCTAAGCTCTCGATCCTTGGGAACCACAAGACGGTCGTCAAACCACAATACGCCCTGTTCATCCACTTTAAAGTGTTGAGACGACTTTTCTTTTATTTTCTCTTTGATGTGGAATATCCCCTTGTCGGTTTTCTGGCCTTCTATTATTTTACTCTCCAAAGAGCAACTAATCTGAATACTATGTAACACAGTAGGATGCATTAGATCGAACCCATCTTCAAGTAATGGCTGCACATTCAAGTAATGTGACTTTCTGCTCAAAGCATCTGCCACTACATTGGCTTTTCCAGGATGATATTGCACATTCAAG
Source organism: Miscanthus floridulus (assembly GCF_019320115.1). Taxonomy (NCBI): domain Eukaryota; kingdom Viridiplantae; phylum Streptophyta; class Magnoliopsida; order Poales; family Poaceae; genus Miscanthus; species Miscanthus floridulus. Next base: position 21,642 of record NW_027096657.1, on the reverse strand, counting down.
TTGTAATCCTTGATCAATTCCAACCATCTGCGCTGTCTCATGTTTAACTCTGGTTGGGTAAAGATATACTTAAGACTCTTATGATCTGTGAAAATATTGCACACATTACCAAGTAGATAATGTCTCCAAATTTTTAGGGCGTGCACAACTGCAGCAAGTTCAAGATCATGTGTTGGATAGTTGACCTCATGTTTCCTCAATTGACGTGATGCATAAGCAATGACTCTCCTTTCTTGCATAAGAACACAGCCCAATCCAGTCTTCGATGCGTCGCAAAACACATCAAATGGTTTCTCGATATTTGGTTGTGCTAGAACAGGAGCAGTGGTCAATAGTTTCCGCAAAGTGTGGAAAGCTGCTTCACACTCCTCTGTCCACACAAACTTGTGATCCTTCTGTAGGAGACTTGTCATCGGTTTGGCAATTTTCGAGAAATCTGGTATAAAGCGACGGTAATAACCCGCTAGTCCTAAGAAACTTCTAATCTCAGGAACTGTGGTCGGTGCTTTCCAATTCATAACTTCTTGCACCTTACTTGGATCGACTGAAACCCCATTCTCTGACAGAATGTGACCAAGGAAAGGAACTTCCTTCAACCAGAATTCGCATTTGCTAAACTTAGCATACAGTTGATGATTCCTAAGTCTAGTCAAGACAGTTCTCAGATGCTCTTCATGATCTTTCCCGTTCTCGGAGTACACCAGAATGTCATCGATGAACACCACCACAAACTTATCCAATTCTGGCATGAAAACTGTATTCATCAAAAATATAAAGTATGCAGGAGCATTTGTCAAGCCAAAGGACATGACAAGATACTCATACAACCCGTATCTGGTGGAAAACACAGTTTTCGGTATATCCTGTGGCCTAATCTTGATCTGATGATAACCGGATCTCAAATCTATTTTTGAGAACACCTTGGCCTTGGATAATTGGTCAAACAGAACATCAATATGAGGCAAGGGATACTTATTCTTTATGGTCATAGCGTTGAGTGGCCTGTAATCTACGCACATTCTCAACGTGCCCTCTTTCTTCTTCTTCACAAACAAGGCGGGACATCCCCATTCAGACTTGCTTGGCCGAATAAACCCCCTTTTTTTGATAATTCTTCTAATTGCTTCTTCAGCTCAGCTAGTTCATCTGGAGGCATCCGATAGGGTCTCCTTGAAATTGGAGCTGTTCCGGGGACTAACTCAATTCCAAACTCAATCTCCCTATCCGGCGGAAGACCAGGTAGCTCATCCGGGAATACATCCAGAAATTCACACACTACCAGAATCTGATGAATAGGAATGACTGCCGTAGCACATGTAACACTTATAAGGTCTGTTCTCTGAGGCAATGGTACTTGGAAAGTACCCTCACCCAGGGGATCCTTAAGGGTAAGTACTCGACTTCCAGTATCTATGACTGCTCCCCAATCCTTCATCCAATTCATCCCTATAATGACATCCAAAACTAATCCAGGCATAACTATCAAGTTCACTCGGAACTTCCTGCTACCTAATTCAAGGGTTGCCCCTCAAACCATCTGGTTGGTCAAAACATCAGCCCCTGCTGAACTTATACGGTAACCATAACCCAATTCTGTGCATAGTTATTCATGTTTCTGTGCAAATGCTTGACTCATAAAAGAATGCGATGATCCAGAATCAAATAGAACAACTGCAGGGTTTTCATTGATAGGAAACTTACCAGCAGTGACGGGCTCTCCCTCAGGAATTTCATCCATAGTTGTAGTATGCACCCTAGCATTATAAGTCTGCTTCTTCTTCTTGGGCGGGTATGGACAAAACCTCGAAAAATGGCCGGGTTGATCACAGTTATAGCAGGGTCCCCTCACTGTCCCGACAGATCCTACAGCTCCCTTGGAACTGCCTTGTACCGCAGTTGCGGCTGCTTTGTTGGGCTATACTGCCATCTTGTAAGGCTTCTGAGGTCCACAGAAATTCTGACTTCTTTGCTGAGGTGGCCTGAACCTAGCGCCAGGTGCCGATGGGCGATAAGGAGGACGACCTCCCATAGGTGCTCTAGCTTGGGAAGGACCACCTTCAAGGGCCCTCTTGCGTGTCTTGGCTGCGGTACTGGCGTTGTTATTCTTCTCTTGCTTTAGACAGTCGCTAATGAAGTCATTGAATCTGACGCGGTTGTTGGTACCAACATGCTTCATCATTTTTGGATTGAGTCCCCTCTTGAAACTGGCTATTCTTTTAGCATCTGTGTCAACCATGTCGGGAGCATAGCGACACAAGTTGTTGAAGGCATGCAGATATTGCGTCATGGTCTTGGTGCCCTGGTTCAATGTTAGAAACTCTCCCAACTTCATCTCAGTCAGCCCGGGTGGAATATAGACTCCACGAAAGGCCTTAGCAAACTCTCTCCAAGAAATCTGAGCATTTGGAGGGAAGGTGGTGCGATGGTGCTTCCACCACATTCCCGCTGGTCCTTGTAATTGAAGTGCAGCATACTCTGTTTTCAGAACCTCAGTCATCCTCAACACACGGAATTTATCTTCCATCATGTTGATCCATTCCTCAGCATCGAGTGGCTCTATCGATTCCTTGAATACTGGCGGCCTGGTGTCCATGAAATCTTTGAAGCTGCTATATTGGTTCACTCCCATGCCACCGCCTTGATTGTTACCACGTTGAACGTTGTTGGCGATGGTACGTAGAAAATCCTCCATGTTCTTCTGGGATTGTTCCGCGTTGCGCTGACTCCCGAGCAGCTGTGCGAGGAACATCTCGGGGGTAAACGGTGGAGGAGGTGGCAAATGCGGTTCATGGGGAGGTTCATTGTTGTTGCCATGGTTTCCACCACCACCACCACCACCAGTCCCCGCACCATTAGCACCGGTCTCAGCGGCCTCATACGTGGTTCGACGAGTGTTTGTCATCTGCATATTTCAGCAACAAGTAATGATTGAGTGAAGCTATAATAATTGCGAGTGAAGGAAAAATTATGCCATACTGAATTTACTGGAGAGAATAAATTCATACAATAAAACAGAGGCACAACAATCGCATCCCAATTAAAACAACAACACTTAATCAAATTACTTCAATGGCAAACATCGCGTCCATACAATCAAATTGCTAGCATACATACACTGGACTTTTTATGCGTTCAGATATCGCATTCGAAAATCAAGTTCCAACCACATGCCAAGTCTCATATGTTCGAAGCAACATACAATAGGTTACATGCCAACAAAAGAAAGGTCATCGCGACAGGACCTAGATACTAGAGCAAGGCAACTAGCCTACTCCTCGGGGCCATCATCGGGATCAGAGACGTCGCCATTGCCCCCAGGTGAAACTATAGGCTCGTCCTCGTTGTCGTCGTCGATATCCATGCTAGCGGTGTCTGGTGGAGCTTATGGGCCAACCCCATTGTAGAGCACGTGAAACTCCTCGTGTAGGTTGCCGTTGTATTCCTCTAGCTCATCGACCCTTTGCAACAGAAGGTCCCTCTCGTCCCAGGCTTCATTCCTTTCCTGAACCAACTGTCCAATCATGCGGTCTGCATTGTTGTTGGCTTGAGTCAACATATGCACCCGTTGCATAGCTCTATCGCCTCTCTCAACCACCTGATCTCGCTGTAAGTTCATATCAACCAACTGCTCCTGCAAGCTAGCTATAGCACGTGCCTATCTCTTCTTCTGCTTTCTCCCCTTGAGCTTATCCTCACCATGCAAGCCAGTCAAGGTCCAATAGGTACTCTCGAGACCCTCATACGCTCTGATGGCGGCGAACATAACACTCATTGCCTGGTTGTCGCTAACCTATCCCTCAGCTGGACCTCTGACCAATGCACTTCCCTGAGGCTGAACCCAAATGGCATCACGAGGATCATCCCTAGGAAAAGTGCCAGCTAGAGCTGCTGCAAGCTCACTAGGAAATCTGCTCATAATGTCCCTGATGACACGGAAGGCTGCTCCCTCTGCACCATCAGCTGGAGTGCGACCCTCAAACTCCAAATGCCAACCATCCCAATCTGAAGCATCACCGAGAGCAGGAACCGTGATCTCCACCACTGTGAGTCCATCCTCTGCTAACTGGCTCTCATTCCAAGAGTACACCGGCTCTTGACCCTCTGGGTACCCCACATCATGGAGCACTCTCCAAAGCAAAGTTGGCATGCCAAACTCGCTCAAGAAGGTGTCCGTGGTGCGGTGCTCCCTCAGGGCCAACGGATGTCGAGGTGCTCTTCCTCCGGTGGACTTATGGGTGGTCTGCTTCGTGTGGGCCATCTATAGCAAAAGTTCTTTTATTACCTCGGGGAAACATATTTTAGGTGATACAACTTTTATCAAAATGAGATAATCAATTTATAAGGGGAGGAATGCATGACATGAATGAAATGCACAAGTAACATGATGTATGTACGTGCCGTACGTTCTCACAAACTTAGGAATAATAATTTCTAACGACGAATTCGGTGGCATACAAACGATCTCTCAAATACGTAGCTAATACGTTCTACACGATAGCGTTGTTATGTACCTGCAGAAGATTCATTTCAGCCCAATTCCCAATGAATGCATAAAAGCAGTAAAGTTTTATCTACACGCTCTACACGAATCCCCAGATACGTGTACAACGGTAGTAACTACCTGAACCATCGTCCTATTGACGGCATCGCCTCAACAGACGGAAGACCCATACATGAGATACCTTTGTAAAACATGTAATTACTCCAGCATCATATAAGCATTCACCCTAGATCGGCGGTGTATCCGATCATGCTCTCACAACTCACACTTACCGAGGCGTAGAGGCAATTGATCCATACATCACCACTCAAACAAGTGGCACTCATACAATAGCACGCCGTATGAGCGATGAAAGAGAAATATGATGCAAGAACCCCAGTCAGTACTTAATTAAACCACCTAAAGTCCTTAACTGGGCATAAAGGATATGACCACTGGCACACTTTATAGTTTTGGAAATCACATTTTTTCAAATGCCTTTTTTTTAAATACACTTGTGAACAGTAACACGCTAAACCATGCTCTGATGCCAGCTGTAACAGAACCGACCAATTATATGAAATTAAGTAAGAAAATCATCCGCCTAGAGCAGACGATTTAGCAAACTTAAGCCCGTATAACCCGGTAGTCCGTGAAATTACGAAGGATTTCAAACCAACTTCCATTCCAGCCAAGATCGTAATAAGTTTAGCGGTCACCATCACATATTACATAAAAGTTCACAATCTCAGATACATCAGAGTTTCAACATAGTTATTACAAAACCAGTTCGAATAAAAGTAGCGGAAAGCCATTTGTTCAAACCACACACACACTCACGCGGAGTTCAAATATAGTGCCAGCGAATGATCATCTCCAACAAAAGCATCAGACGAGACGTAAGGAATGACCATGCCCATGGTCCTAAGCATCACCCATCGCAGGATAAAGGCAGTTGATACAGTAGCCGTAATACATCTGCCCATCTACAACAAGTGGGAATAAAACCCTGAGTACGAGAAGGTACTCAGCTAGACTTACCCGACATAACCGAAAATAATGACACCAAGGATTATGAAGGGCTTTATAGTAGGGTAGCTGACTCATTTGCAAAAGAAGCATTTTTAGCATTTCAAGAACCTTCCTAAAGCATTATTGTCAAGTTAATTATTATTAACCTGTCGACTAGATTTGCACCTATACTAGAGCAAACATATGATTAAGCAGATAATGATAACCAATGATCATTAAACAACCTTCCATACTGTCATATTCACTATAACTGTCCAAGTGTTCCATAAACATTTACTACGATGAAGTAACTCAAGTCAAGTGCTCACTATCCAGGAGCGATGGCGATTCGAATCGATTCCTAACCAGCTGGTGATTTATTCCTTACACAAACCTCACTCACCCTGCTAAAGTGAGATATTGATCACCGAGTCAACTATCCTAGGAATCTCGAGTTTGCCAGGAACCACATGTACCCGGGGGCCGACCGACTGCACTTTGGTCTTATCATCTCGCCCCCGTGTCCTACCACACCTGCTCCGGCACAGTGCGCTGCGGGCAATCTACTCGGCCCGAATAATCTCCTAGCTTCACGGTCGGAAGGTACTTTATCCGGCCAGCTAAATGTAAGGCATGCGTTCAACATGACTCGAGGCCCAACAACGGTCGGTGCCTTAATCGACACAGACGGAAACACTACAGCCCAAAACTCTGCAAGTCTCCATTCGGTCTCAATTTCATTTAACACTTAGTTATACCATGACATCACAGTCATCCAAGTAGATCTAGGTAACCACCTATAGCTCACAGGTGACAGGAAATCACCCGACTTCTACCGGTCTAAGCCAGCTAAGCATTGACTCGACTGCGGATACCCGGGTAACAAGGATATAGTATAACAAAGGTAGACAAGGTATAATGCAACAATGGTTGCAAACAACTCCTGAACGTAATGCATCAATTAAAGTAAAGCATTTAATTAAATAATTGCAAATCGGGAGAAAAATGCTCCGAGGCTTGCCTCTCTCGAAGGAGCTCGGAGCGGTGATCGGGGCACTCCGGAAGTTCCTCAACGTCCTCCTCGTCGGCTTCTGGCACTTCCTGCGGCTGCACCTCGAACTGCTCCTCGGGCTCCTCGGGTATGACGACTGGGTTCTCGGTTTGCGATCCTGTATGATGCAATGTGCGTAAGTGCTTATGCAATCGGTGCATCGGATGAGATGAATACAATGGATATGTTTGAATGCAAGGTAGTCAACATCATCCAAGAAAATATACTACAAGCACATGTCATCTACTGCATTCTCTTCTACTACTAATATGTTAAGTCAACATATCTTATTAAATGCTTCAAAGATACACCAAAGCTTTACTAATTTCTTAAACACACATAAAGCAACACTTAATTAAACCCTAATTAATAATAGGTTTGAATAGCAACCTCTATTTTTCTTGCTTAGAAAAATCTTAGAAAATTACCATAGCACATTACTACCCTAAGTAGTCTACCTATCAGATTTTCATGGTGTTTGAATGAGTGGGTTAGCCTACACAAAAATAACAAGCTATGGCATGATTATGAACATAAAAATACTTTGAACTGTGAAAAGTGTCAAACAACAGAGTTAGTATTTTTCCTAGGTTCTTCATAGCATACAATGACTGTACAAAAATTATCACATGCATGTTTTATACAAAGTTTGCTCTCTAGCTAAAATAACAAAAATCAGCCATTAAAGGTACTTGAACTACACCTCAAAATTTTCCCACAGCACATGCATGAAACATATTTTTCCTAGGAAGTACATTACATAAGAAGATTAACAAACTTAGAATCATATTTTTCTGAAGCCTATAGATTTTTCTACATATTTTTCAAGTTATCAGCAATATACATGATTAAATAAAATTCTACAGCAAAGTATCTCAAAAATGACATGCAATAATTTTCCCAAGTAGATCTGATGATAAAGAACCTAGACAAATTTATTTCAACAGATTTGGAGCAACTTTGTGTATCCAAACATTTTTCAAACCATTTCTATTTTCAAATAATAAAGAATAAATTGAAAACCATTTATCCTACGGCTACTGGGCCAGCCCGCTGGAATCAGCTGGCCCACGGCCACTTTTGGCCTGCGCGGCCCGAGCGCAAGGAAGGGGGAGACGGCCCGGCAGGGCGTCGGCCCACGGCCTGGCTCGGCCTGGTTTGGCTGAGGTAGAGGCCACGCGGCGCTTGCGACATCGCGGCGGCGCGGCTCGGCCATGAGGCCGGCGGTCCATTGCCGGCTGTGGCAGGGCGAGCTAGCGGGAGCACGAGGTTCGCGAGAAGATGGCGAAGGCGGGAGGGTAGCTAGGCGGGGTTGGAGAAGAGGAGGAAGGTGACTTCCATGGCGGCCGAGCACGGCGGCGCCATGGCCGACGGTGGCGAGGCTTGAGACGGCTCTACCTGAGCTCAGCAGTCGGCGCAAATGCGAGCACGACTTGAAGGAGAGCAAGGCGGAGCTGCGGGCGCGTGATTGCTGGCCGAGGTGGAGGAGCCGCGGTGGATTTCGCCGGCAGGTGCGGTGGCGCGGCGAGGAGGGAGAGCGAGTGCGCGCGGTGCTTGCGGAGAGGAGATGCAGCGTGGGAGTGAGCGAGCGAGCGCACCGGATTCGGCAGGAATAGGCGAGCACGTGGGCGCGGGCGCAGGCCGACCGCGACGTGCGGCGGCGTCGACGACGCATGGCCGCCACGCGGCGGGCAAGCTCTGCCGAGGGTCGGGACGCCGGCGCGGCGCGTCAGCGAGCAGGCGCGCGCGCGGAGGCAGGCCAGCGCGGCGCTGGGCTGGGCCTGGGCCGAGGCGAGGCGCGCGGCGCGGCGGGAGGCTGGCTGGGCCGGCTTCGGCCATGGGCCGAAGCGAGGGCGGTGGCCCGCGAAGGAGAAAAAGCCCTTTTTCCAAATATATTTTCATGGAATTTTAAATGCCATCTTTCAAATATTATTTGAGCAAGAAAATGACATCTTTGAAAATGTACCAAAAATGAAAGTTGATTAGAATTTAATTCTCTACAACTTTGCTTTTATGACCAAAGCCAAATTCTTTCTAGATTTTGAATTGTAAAATCAAAGTCCATGTTTAACTCAAAACCCTAATTTTCGGGAAATTACTTTGGAAGCAAAATTTTGAATTAATTTGAATACAAACCTTGCTCCAAAAATTGAACTAAATAATCCTAGATGATTTACAATAGTAGCCAAACATGTTTTACTAACCTAGCAAGCAAAATCAGGGCAAAACAATTCTAACAAAGGTATGCAACATTCAGGTTTCACAACATGTTTCATATGTTTCGAAGCAGTGTTTCAATTGTTATTTACATGATTAGGCATGTATGATTAGGATGCTTGATGATGCATGATATGTATGATTTGCAGTGCCTAAATGCAGGCATAACACCGGGGTGTTACAACGGTGGATCCATGGTGACGCCCTAGCAGCTGCAGTTGTTAGACGGCTACGGTAGGTGAGTTCTATTATAAACATGTGCAAACACCCGATCTACTTTTGTAACATTCAGATGAAACACTTGCAACGTATGTCCGAAACAGCTAAAACACTTGCAAAAACACCAGAAAAACTTGAAAACACGTGTATAGCCATTGGAAACATAAGCAAACATCAAGATGAAACACTTGCAACATACAAATAAAAAACACCCGAAACACTTGCATATATATACAACATCTAGATCTACTTTTACAACATCCAAATGAAAACATTTGCAACATACGTGTGAAACAAATAAATATTTGAAACATACACTTAAAACATACATGTATAGCCATTATTGCAACATGTGCAACATCTCGATGTACTTTTACAAATATATCTGAAACATCTAAAACACTTGAAACATACGCTTGCAAACATCCACTTTCAACACAAATGTCACCATATTGTTTGACGAATTGAGGCTACTCGTCTTGCAGAGCTCGAGGCCGGTGCAGAGTGGGGTTACAGCAGGTGGGCGGGTGCAGTGCCGCGGCGAGCGACCACCCATGCTGGAGAAGATCGCGAAGGGCGAGCAGGTGCGGTGGTGTTCGCGGCGTGGTCCACTGCGCTGGAGAAAGGCCGTAGAGGAAGGGGATTAGGTGTCGCCGGCGGGGAGCGAGTGTCGTGGGCGAGGCACGTGACGAGTAGGAGCGAGCGGCGTGGGATTGGGATAAGCGTGGAGTTCAGACGGACGGAGAGGAGAGCGTATTTTTTTTCTATTGTTAGTGATTAGGCGTATATAAAATAATAAAGCGCCACATTTAATAAATTGGGCCGTCAATATAGACAACAGTGGACGAAATGTGTTGAGAAAACAATAAAATAAAAGAGTATATGTACCCACCTGACCACGTGGCCTGTGGAACAAGCCAACAACGTTTAAAAAAATCAACAAATTACTGTGTGACACACAAACTCTGTCATAGATGATGGCATTTGTAAATTAGACTTTGAGGACATAGAAAATGCCTCTACGATGTAGCAAATATTGTCACTGGATGGAATTGACTAGCTGTATGACGTTTTTTGTGACAAACAACTTTTAATGTCACTAGTTTGAAGTGCCTAAAACAGAATGTCATAAACCGGAGTTATAATGATATTCTGACTTGTTGTCATGCTAGTACGTCAAAAAACCACGTATTTCTTGTAGTGAGCATTACCATTTTTTTTGTTTATGATGAAGCAGAAGTATACATGAGACCTTAGGTGCTGTTTGGTTGCAAGTGTAAATGTAAACGTTAATAGAATGGAATGACACTGAAAATGTAAACAATGGAATTAGATCCCATTCTTTATTTGGATTTGGACCGTAATGGTATCAGCTGAGTGCGCAGGCTGCCATCCAGATGCATGACGAACGCCTGAATGCTGGGCCATGCCCGATCCCCATCGACAAACTCAGTGATGAAGTCGCTTTCCCAGCGACGAGCAGCATGGGCAGGTCCACCGGGTCGGTCCTTGGCCTTGCCATTCCTGGCCGCCACTCTTCTCGACGGCCTCCTCGTGCATGGTGATCCAAACTTTTGCGTCTGTTCGGTGCACATCTTGGGACAGGGGGTTATGTATTAAGACGCTTGGTCTGATTTCAAAATTGTCAGAGTTTTTTATGTTGTTTTCATTGCAAAATGATAGGATATTCTTCCGTAACTTTCCAAGTACGAGTATGGGAATTGAAAGACATGAAATTCTCAATTCTCTATGCATCTAGGAGATACTTCTTAAAGCCGTCACGCTGTCGCCGGCCCCCCACAGCGCGCTTGCTCCGGCGTTGCCAGCTCCAAATCAAAGTCACCGTGTAGCATTTCTTCATCGTTTAGACCACAGCCGCAGGAACAATGGCGGCAGCGGCGTTGAATCTAGGCCTGAGCTTGTCCCCAGCGGGGATGGGGAGGACAAATCGAGGGGGAGCGACGCGAGGATGGAGGTGTGTCGATGTTGAATCGCTTCGTCAACCATGGCTGCACTACGGAGGCACGAGGAGGAAGAATCGCTAGAGTTCCGCTAGCGGCGGCGGCGGCGGTATCACGAATAACGCTTGGGGAAGGCTGGGAACAGGAATGAACATGCCGTTATTGGATTACACGGAACCTCATACGGCGACGACGTCAGACAAACAGCAATATCAATATCTATTACCTTCTATAATCCGATTGCGTTACATTTGGTTGAATCAAACACCCTTTAGTTTTAGTTTGTGCTTGCCCTGTCCTCCTTTTTGCCTTCTTGTCTCCAACCAATACGACAAGATGCTTGCACTACTGGCGCTGCAGTATTGCATTCATCAAACTCTATTTTTTCCACCCTTTGACAGCACGTACAGGGCGCTACAGTTCATTTGATATCGAACAAGAGCGGCTGAAAGAGCTGTAAAGACCGTGCACTTCTAGCGTCGATCCACTTTCGTATACGGCTTTGTTTTCAAAAAAAAAAAAGAAGGAAAATGTTTCTTTTCTTTTTATGTTCGTACTATCATGTGTTCTATTGGAGACAACATGAGATAAGACCACCGTACAAAATCCTCAACCACTTATAGAAAAAATCATGAGAATAACCCTAAGCAGTAGCCATTTCAAACTGTCGGGTTCATAAACCAGAGTCCCTCGCGGACCGGCTTTCCAACAAAGGCTCGGCCTAAGCAGACAACGCGCAACTCGTGGGCCGGCCCATGTATCTAAACGACAACCAAAAGGGTGATCCAATCACCGACCGAATGGTCTGGCCGAAGAGAAATGACGCTCGTTTTCGACTCCGGCCACCTCTCCGACCGGAGCGTTCGCTCAGTCTCCAGCCCGCCTCCGGACGGCCTCTCCGACCGGAAGGCCTGGCCAAAACACTACTTCCGACTCCGACCCGAGTCTCCGACAGGGATGCGCTAAGCCCCTGCTCACTGCTCTTCTCCGACTGGCGCGATCAGAGCCGACTGGGACCAACCGACAGGGACGCCCGCTCGTAGGACCAGGAAAGGATGGAGAAAGTAAGGTAGGGCGCACAAGTCAAACCGCAATACCAGGGTCCGTACCCTGTTACACCTGCGGAAAACAGTACTCTGCGACCTCCCTGACACGTCAGAACCCAAGTAGTGTTGTGGTGTCGATATTTTCCCCTACAGTATTGTGGGCGTCATTAACTCCCATACGGTAAGGCTCCCCCACATGCCTCTAGGCATCGACAGTGTTGTGGGCGCCGGCATTGACTGTACCAGGCGAACATGGTAAAACCCCTTGCATGCCTCTAGGTCTCAACAGTGTGGCAGACGTCGACGTCTGCCATCCAACCCGAAAAAGACAACACAACCTCCCACATGCATCTGACATCCAACAGTATTGTGGGCGCCTACCATCATCTTGTACCTCTGTCGGCGTGGGAAGGAAAGACTTAGCAGCAAACGTACCATTTCTCTCACTTGTAGACCATCCCCTTCATCTATAAAAGGGATGCGCTCTCTTCCAACAGACAGATGGATTTAGATCGACCAAGTTCACTAGTCCACAACACAACAGAACATCTAGGTTCAAACCACGAGCACACGCTCAAACACTTACTCATAGCAGGGCTCCTGTCACTCTTGGCCTTTTCGACCAGAGTCCGACGGACCTCTTGTACTCCCCATCTTTCTCCTTCTCGTTGTAACCCCACTGAAAACTTTGAGCACCAGGGCTCAGGAAAAAGTCTCCGACCGACTCAAACTGGACGTTGGGTAAGTTGCCTGAACCAGTATAAACCCTGTGTATTGAGTGCTAGGCCACACCTCCGATCACAACGTACGGTAAAACTATAAATATTACTTGTTGGTCACTTTCTGCACCGACACAAATTCTTAAATATATTGCTGTGACACCAAGTATACGCCGGTACTCTTTCCAAAAGAAATTGAAAATCTCGTTTCCAAAAAGTCCGAGTTTGCTTGAGATTTATAGAAAATTTTATAAATTTGTATCTTAAAACAATTTTATTGTGATAATACTTTTTATGATTAGTCTAGTGATACTTATTACACATTAAAAATATCGGTACTTTATATATATATATATATATATAATATATATATTATATATATATATTGATCAAACTTAATTATTTAATTTATCAGGAAAGCGAGTTTTACATTCTTTTTGAACTGAGAGTACTTCATCCGTCACAAATTATAAGATGTTTTGATATTTCTAGATTCATAGCTTTACTGCGTATCTATACATAACATAGATCTAGATACATAACAAAAGCTATGAATCTAGAAATGCCAAACCTTTTATAATTTA
>NW_027096657.1:0-3854 GCF_019320115.1 Miscanthus floridulus | reverse complement strand
GCGGAAGTTGTAGTTGGTGTGCAGCCGGTCGTTTTCATACAGGTTGTCATGGAAAAGGTCCCACAGATCCATGTGCTGACGGTGCAGCGTCTCAAACTCAACCGTCTTGTTCTGTTTCTGACGATCAATCCTGAAAATGTTCATTCCTTGTGATATACAATTTCAGGAAAAAATAACATGTCCTGCCACTTACATTTGCATGAAACAATTGGTGATTTAATAATAAACTTGACAACTAGATCAACTATTTATCTAAGTGGCACGACCAGTTCATTTGGTAATATTTTCAACTAATACATCTAGTCAATGGTCTAAATGGCATCAATAAATCATTTGGTCACATACTAAACTAATATCTCAAATAATCATATTGGTCTAAAAGGCATCAATAAATCATTTGGTCATACACTAAACTAATATCTCAAATAGTCGTACGGGTGTACATGGCATGTAATGACACTTACATGTGCAACTCCACAGATGTCGAGAATGGCTCGACTGGCCACTCCTGACTCGAGCCAAACTGGCGTGCAACTCTGTGTGGAAGGTGATACTCAACAGCGTAGAAGCAGATCAGCGGGCACCTCATCATGTATAGGTCTTCGTCCGCGCTGCACATGGTGCTTACTCCAAGCTGCACCACCTGTATGTCCTTGTACGGCTCCCAAGTAACCTGCAAAAGTAAGCCATCGAGGGCGTAAGTTCGAACAACTCCCAAGTTACGTAATAGACAATAACAAAATGCAATTAACCTGATTGTATATCAATTTCTTCCAAGGCATCCCACAACTGTAGGTATTCAATTAGCATTTCAACAGACAAACATCCTTATATATATCCCTGATCCAACTTTAGTCTTCTAGGGCTTAGACAACAGCTCTCTGATTGAGTGCCCTCCTCAGAACCATAGCAACAAAGGCAGGTGCTAGCTCTATGAGGGAGTGACCATGGAGCCAATAATCAGTCCAAAACAGTGTGTTATGATACTTGAGAAGTGAACAATGCTGAAGTGTTGGCATGAATAGGTAACTGCAGTCCCGCTTACGGTCAACCAGGTTGCATTTTTTGGAGCCACAACCGCATTGTAGAATAACACCGCACACCCTAATCAGGGGGGGTGACCTTCATTATATAGCCTAATAGGCTAGGGTTACAATATACAAGGCCAATGGGCCGTACACCCAATATGGGCTGTTACTATTATATTCTAACATCCTCCCTCAGTCTAAGCGGGAGTGTCACGAACACAAAGACTGGACCTAAAGTCAGTGAACAACTGTACAGGTAACCCTTTGATCATAATGTCCGCGAACTGATGAGACGATGGAACATGGAGCACCCGAACCTGTCCCAAAGCAACCTTCTCACGGACGAAGTGGATATCTATCTCAATATGCTTCGTGCGACGATGATGAACTGGATTGGCGGTCATGTAGACAGCACTGACATTGTCGCAGTAGACGATCGTCGCCGAAGAGATGGGTGCGTGGAGCTCCTGAAGTAACTGACGAAGCCAACAAGTCTCAGCCACAGCGTGCGCAACAGCACGATACTCAGCCTCCGCACTCGAACGAGAAACCGTAGTCTGTCGTTTGGAGGACCAAGAGACTAAGTTGTCGCCGAGGAAGACACAGTAGCCGGAAGTGGAGCGCCGAGAGTCTGGACAACCAGCCCAATCAGCATCGGAGTAGGCGGTCAAGCTGATGATGCTGCCTGTGCCGATGTGAAGGCCGGTGGACAGGGTGCCCTTGGCATACCGCAGGACGCGCTTGAGCATCGCAAGATGAGGCTCTCGCGGGTCGTGCATGAAGAGGCAGACCTGCTGAACTGCATAGGCGAGGTCCGGACGAGTCAGCGTGAGATACTGTAGGGCACCGGTGAGGCTGCGGTACTGAGTGGCATCCGCCACCGGAGCGCCGTCCGTAGCAGAGAGCTTGGCATGAGTGTCAACAGGAGTCACCGTAGAATGACACTCAGCCATGCCGGCGCGCTGGAGCAGGTCCACAGCGTACTGGCGCTGAGACAGGAAGAGGCCGGCAGCAGAACGCGTGACAGAGATCCCAAGGAAGTAATGAAGATCCCCGAGATCTGTCATGGCGAACTCGGAGTGAAGGAGCTCGGTGATGCGACGAAGAAGCGGGGTCGACGAGGCTGTCAGGATGATGTCGTCGACGTAGAGCAGCAAGTAGGCGATGTCGGCACCCGCTTTATAAACAAAGAGGGATGTATCGGAGGTCGAAGCAGTGAAGCCAGACCGCTGGACGAAGCCGGAGAACCGCTGGTGCCACGCCCTGGGCGCCTGCTTGAGGCCGTACAAGGACTTTTGAAGGAGACAGACGTGGTCGGGAGCCGCTGGGTCGACGAAGCCGGGCGGCTGCTGGCAGTAGACTGTCTCGTTCAGATGGCCATGAAGAAAAGCGTTCTTCACGTCCAGCTGATGTATCGGCCAGGAGCGAGAGGCGGCGATGCTGAGGACAACCCGGATGGTGGCCGGTTTGACAACCGGGCTGAACGTCTCGTCGTAGTCGATGCCGTACCGCTGCGAGAACCCACGAACGACCCATCTGGCTTTATGACGAGCCAGAGAGCCGTCAGCACGAAACTTGTGCTTGAAGACCCACTTGCCGGTGATGATGTTGGCACGAGGCGGTCGAGGAACAAGTCGCCAGGTGCCATTGTCCACGAGCGCCTTGTATTCTTCGGCCATGGTCGCGCGCCAATTCGCATCGGCGAGCGCGGCGCGAGAGTTGCCCGGCAACGGAGAAGCCAGGCTGGAGGCCGCCGCGGTGAAGCCATACCGCTGCATGGGCGGCGGCAGGGAACCCGTCTGGGAACGAGTCGCCCGCGCAGGAGGCTCTGGAGCCCGGGGCACCACTGCCTGCGGCGCTGCCTGCGGCTCTGGAGCCCAGGGCACCACTGCCTGCGGCGCTGGGGCCGGAGGTACCGCCGGCGGCGGCTGTGAAGCCGGTGCCGGATGCTGACGACGGCTGTAGTGGATGCCATACCGCTGCCGGACAGGGGCAGGGGCGACGGCACCTGCTGGCGGAGGAGGTGCAGGAGCCATGGCCTGCCGAGGTGCCTGGGGTAGCCGGTGGGCAGCACCGTGCCACAGGATGGCAGGGTCGAGCCCAACGGGGTCACCGGCATCGTCTAAGGCAGACGAGGCAGGCGCAACCGAGGCCCGCGAGTTCCGAACGTCTGAGGTAGACGGGGCAGGTGCGGGAAGTATATCCTGTAACAAAAAGTCAAAAGAATCCGGTCGGGGCTTGGAAGCCGCAAACGGAAAGTGAGTCTCATCAAAAACAACGTGGCGAGAGATGATGATCTTGCGAGTGGAAAGATCAAGACACCGGTAGCCCTTCTGGGAAGGAGGGTAACCGAGGAAGACACACGCTGCTGAGCGAGGAGACAATTTATGGGGAGTCGTGGCACTGAGGTTCAGATAGCACAGGCAACCGAAAACTAAGGATGGAGTAGTCTGGCATTTTGCGGTGAAGGAGATGATAGGGAATACCATTATGGATGGATGATGAGGGCCGCCAGTTGATCAGAAACACAGCGATGGAAAGAGCTTCGACCCAATAGGATGGAGGCATGGCGGCATGAAACAGAAGCGTGCGAACAGCATTGTTCAGTGTGCGAAGCATCCGCTCAGCTTTGCCGTTCTAGGCGGATGTGTAGGGGCACGAGGTGCGAAGCAGGATGCCGCGGCCAGCCAGGAAGGTAGCGGTGGCATTGTTGATGAACTCGGTGCCATTATCTGCCTGAAAACAGCGCACAAGAAAGTTGAACTGTGTGTGAGCGTGAGCAACAAACTGAACAATATGTTCATGAACTTCGGATTTATGGCGAAG
>NW_027096656.1:0-40000 GCF_019320115.1 Miscanthus floridulus | reverse complement strand
GCCAAATCTGAACAAAAGATGGTGAGAATTCCTAAAAACAAGGAAGAGTTGCCGCTGTCCAAAACAGAAACAAAAATCGAGATGCTCAATCAGTTTACTAAAGTGGCAAGAAAAGAAGTTACAGAAGCTTAGTGCAGAGAAGCTAAAAGAAAAAGGGCTAGCATGGGTTCCTAAAGGAAGTATTCAAGCTCAAAAGGATGATCCTCGAATAAGTGGTGCAACGATGGCAAAAGAGAGAAGAAGGAGATTCAAGAAACAATTGCCAAGTTGGAAGTTTGCACCAGATTCATTGGTCATGGCATCACCCATAGTCTCTGCCTATGCTTATGTGGAATTCATCCCATGGTATGTATGGTTATCCCTCAGCTTCTTATTTTAATCCCTGGTGTTGATCTTTATGTGATGGAGGGTTGCCAAATTATTATGCTCACCAATGATCAAGAGCCAAAATATTCTATTTCGGCTATGCATACTCATGTGGATGAATTCATATGGCCAATACTTTGTTATCGCCCTTAGCATGCAACGTAGCCGATTAATGCTTTCAACCATCGTGCTATTAGAAAGATCCCTATGGAATTTGCTTTAATGGCTTTTAGGCCCGAGGGGCATGATGATATGATTTGCTTGTCAAGGAAAGACCTTGCTGGTTTTGAGTCAATTGAGGAGGCTTTGTTCTCATGTCTCTAGAGCTGATTCATGATCGGCTCCATATCATCATGTAGTATAAATTCTATTTGGGCAAGGGATTGTGTCGGCCAACCTATGTGAGCAAATTGGTATTGGAATTGGAGTTATGCTACGGCCAATGCATGTAGGATAAAACTTAGAAGCCGATTATAAATTAAGTTAATCGAGCTTCTCAAGGATTCTCTATCAACACCACGGGTTCTTCGTGCATCTAGGAATAGAGATCCATTCACATTATATATTATTGCCGAAGAGGATGCATTGGTGTTGCATTGATTCAAGAAGACAAAAGGAAAGGATGTGTTATCATCTATATTGATTGATGTCTTCTTGATCCCAAGGCAAGGTATGCCCATATTTTAAAAAAATATGTATGCTTGTCACTGTACTATGCTTGTGCTAAGATGAGACATTATCTTTTTTCAAGTACATGTGTCGTTGCATGCCAGGCCGATGTGATAAAGCACATGTTATATCAGCCAATCCTCACTGGAAGGGTAGGCAAGTGGGCATACGCTCTCACTGAATATGACTTGACTTTTGAACCATTGAAAGCATTAAAAGGTCAAGTCATTGCTGATTTTATTGTTGAGCATGGAATTGATTTGGGATATGAGATAAATTACCTGTTTGTTACCCATGGAGGCTTTATTTCGAGTAATCGGCTTGCAAAGAAGGCCAAGGTGTTGGTGTAATCATTGTTTCTCACAATGGTGCTATTTGAGATATCAAGCCGATTTGAACTACACTTGCACCAATATTCAAACTGAATGTGAAGTTTTTTATTTGGCTCGGGAATGTTGCACTCCATGCAGGTAAAACATGTTGAGGCCAATGGTGATTCCCTGCTGGTGTTATAGCAAGTTGCTGGTGAATTTCAATGTTTAGATGGATCACTACGAGCTTGTCTTGATGCTTGCCTTGACATAATTGCTAAATTTTGCCAAATTCCGGATTTGGCATATTCTGAGGCATGAAAATCAAAAGGCCAACATGTTAGCTCAACAAGCATCTGACTTTGGCGTCGGTGGGCGTAAATTTCATATAAAAGAAAAGTCGATGCAATTGTGTGTAGGAATAGCAGTGTCGGCTGAGCTGACTCCTCATGTCGGCTAAGCTGACTGCCAGGGTCGGCTAAGCCAACCCCCCATGTCGGCTGAGCTGACTCCCCTCTGGCTTGCCGGGTCGGCTTGCCAAAGAATTCTCAAATCGGTCCAACTTGATTTCCAGCGATGGCACGGCTGATTTGGATGATCGGAGGACTCCCATAATGCAATATTTATATGATCCGAATACCGAAGTTGATAAAAGTAGTTAGTGGAGTGCAATCAAGTTTGTTGTGCACCATAAGCTATATCGAAGAATTGCCGAAGACTTATTGCTGGTGTGTTTGGGATTTGATCAAGCAAAGGTGATTATGGGAGAAGTGTATGGACTTTGATCAGGCTTATCAAGAGGAAAATTGAGTATATCCCAAGGAGGTGGCATCAGACAAGAAGCAAGAATAAAGGCTCCCCAGGATATGGAGAAAGATAAGGCTCAAGTTGCCAAGGTATATAACAAGAAAGTTTAAAGCAAGTCGCTTCAAGTTGGAAATTTAGTATTGAAAACCATACCGCCACTTGAGACGAAAAGCAATAACTTTGGCAAGAAGTTTCCAAGTTGGGAACATCCTTAGAGAGTGATCAAAGTGGTGTTTGAAAATTCATATGTGCTAGAGACATTGCAAGGTGAACGTCTCACAAGAGCATTTAACGAGAGGCTTGAAAAAGTACTTTCCAAGTGTTTGGCAAGAAGCCTAAGTGCTCTCCAAGCAATGGCCGATACGTGTATCACCCTTAGAACAAAAATGGACGATGTATACATTGCCCTTAGCCACTGAGTAGCCGATGAGATAGGTATCGTCACTGTTCGGTTTGTCTTGATAGATGTTTTCAGGTTCATGCATCATTCACCTGAAAATAGGGGCATATGTTGACACTCAAATTGGGCCTTAAGCTTATCCGACCAGTTGAACTTGAAGCCACTCATCAGTGTGAGGCGTTCGACCAGTTAACTGGGAGCCGAGTAGTTCAGACAGCTGTTCGACCAAGTTAACTGGGAGCCAAGCAGTTTAGACAGCCTTCTGACCAGTTTAACTGGGAACCAAGCAGTTCAAATAGCCATCCGACTAGTTGAGCGAAGCAGAGCCCGTGTCCTAAGGTCGGGCGAGGCGGAGCCCGCGCCTCAAGGGTCAGGCGAGACGGAGTCTATGTTGACATTCAAATTGGGCCCATGCCAATTTTAAATGGGCTCATGACAGTTTTGGCCCAATCTAAGAAAAACTCCATAAGGCGATGTAAAATAGTACCATATTGATTTTCCTATGGGATAAGACCACCCCTACCCCTTATAAAATAAGGGGTACATGGCCGATTGAGTCCTATCTATCCAATTGGCACACAACCAATCTATCAACTCATTTGCCCCTTTATCTCTTCCAACCTTCGTGCTGTTCATCCCTTGATCTGACGACCAAGGATGGCGCCTTAGGCTTACCGTCCGACCTAGGGCAACCCAGCGACGTCCTTGCCCTGACGGGGTCCCTCCCGGGCGAGAGCTTTGACGGTTCCTTTGCTAGTTTGCCTGAAAACTAGCCGGTTCTTCGTCACGTAAGCACGATTAGTTATCCTTTGGTGGTTTGCTTGTAAACCTCTCTGTGCTTCACCACGTAAGGGTGATATCATCGCTGCGTTCTTCAGTCCGTGGCGGCCCGGGCGTCAAAGGCCCTTGCTAGTGTGTGATTCGGACCACCTCCGACGTCAACAGGCCTGCACCTGCTGTGACCAACTGTGCCGAAGCAGGAGCTGCGAAGTTGTAGTTTACACATATGTAAAGTATATGTGAGAGCACAAGAAGGAAAGAAAAGGTAGCATAAAAGGGGAGAAGAGCATTACGTACATGAATTATTGTCTTCTACTTCAGTGGGTATCTCCATAAAGCAACACCAACTTGTAATTGTGTATACTAAGAACTAGGTGAATTCCCCGCGCGTTGTTGCGGGATATCTATGTAACACAAATGCTGGACTGATTACAAATATTGTATTTTGTTTGAGGGAAAACAATATTGGATGCAAGTTGTTACCTCCCGAGCTTTCATGAACTCAAATAAATATATGGTGTCTATCTACCTGGTACACAATAAGAACAGTATGGATAAAAAGTACAACCAGCAAGAACAACTAACGATCGGCTAATCTGAGGAACCAAGGCCTGCATCACCTAATGACAAACAAAACTCATGATCCACCAGCATGCAGATAACAATAGTGATCCACCAGCATGGCACGGAAGAGCTAGAGGAGCAAACATGTAAACTCGTGGTGTGCAGGATCATCTTGTCATGAGAATGAGCAGAGGGGAAGATGTTACAGGGTGTAGAGTGGAGGGAGCTGCGCTGAACCACATGGGCAAGGTGACATATATAGGAGGACAGCAAGGCAGCGACCTTTCATTTGCAAAGGAATGCCTGCTCCGTTGCTATGGCTCTTCGATAGCTGACAACTTTATTTAAGTGGGTAAAAGATATGGCAGTACATGGGAATTTGATGGTGGTCCGAGAAGGTGAAGGGGAAAGGTTATGCCAGCTACAATGATGAGGGAACGCTGTGGTGCAAGATATGGCAGTACACGGGAATTTGATGGTGGACCGAGAAGGTGAAGGGGAAAGGTTATGCCAGTTACAATGATGAGGGAACGCTGTGGTGCAAGATAGAATACATAGTGGGATTTTTTTTTTGAGCTTAGTGACTTGTGGGACCCTTTGATGACGTGGCTCAAGGATATGCTAGAGAATTAGACTAGTGGGGTTTTACTTTATAGGAGTACTAAGAATGCAATGAAAATAACAGAAGGGAAAGACAAAAGTTTGGAAAGTTTTGAATTGACGAGACCCACACCCCCTCTTTTTTTTCTTAACATAAAATGTTTGTGTTCGTAGGGCTAATTAAAAACTAGTTAACAAAAAAAAACATTTGGATTATTTTTTTCTTTAGAAAGGGGATACAACGGTCACAAGAACTACGATTTTTGGATAGTCCATCAACCCATGCTCTCGCACAGGCCAAAATCTTATAAGAGATAAGAGATATAGGAATTAGCTATTGTTTAATGTCTCTCAATGATAAATAGTACTTATATTAAATTATACTTTTTTCTCTTTGTTCCTTTTCTAACACAATAGGAACACCAGATACTTTATAGTGTCTATTTAATTGTGGTAAACTTATCAATTATTGATCGATATGTTTTTCATCTATATATTACGATATCATGAATCTAAGTTTTGATTTTCAATTATTAGCCTAATTGATGGCTACATAAGGATTTTAGGTCATAGACTACACTCTTAACTACAATGGTAGCCTAAATAGTCACTTTAAACCTACACCACGTTGCTTAAGATCAGTTTAGAGCTTGACGGGAGATCTAGGATGGATAGTTGTGCTAACCTCAAGAGGATATTAATGTTAAGCCTTATAATGACTATTTGCACCAAAGAAATCTCAAAGAATAGGAAGATATAGCTACATTAGTCTGCACTATCCTCCCCACTTGTCACGACATTTGAATTTTATTGCCAAAGAGTTATTTATGCAGTAATGGTTATACTATTAATAAATATATGTCAAATGTTTTAGTTAAAGTGTATAGATTATTCCTTTAAAAAAGTGTATAGATTATCAAAATAATAATTTATATAAATTATATGTCATGGTTATTAATATTCTAAATAGTTTGTTAGTATCATTAGTGTAGGAAATCTTTTTCCATGATTGCAGAAACCTAACATATATATTTATCTCTAACGTATACATAAGTATTTGACGTGCATGTACATTAATCAAATTTTATTATATTGCCATTTTTAGATGTGCATAATGTAGAACATATATATGCTTTATGGTTATTTAGATTTTTTTTTTGCAATACAATATATTGATAATTTTTATGCAGATTTAATAATGTCAGAAGTAGTAATTTAGATGTAATTTTAAGGGGTTGCATATATTATGTATCTAATGGCATAAGTGGTTAATTTAAATAAAGATTCCTGGGTTACCTTACATTGATTTACACATTCATAGACGTGGGTAATTATTTAGAAAATAGCATAGATCCATATCGTTATTACTACACAATCCGTAGCCAGATGCTTCTAATTTTTTGTGAGAATTTCTAGATATTATCTGCTTTCTAGTGGGCCCATAAGGATTAACTTAGAGGCTTCATTGGAGACCTCTATTTACAATTTACAGATTTTATTATTTAGTGGAAACCTAAGATTGTGTTATATGTGCTATTATTCCATCCTTTGTGTTCCATCATGAACCTATATCTTAAACTAAACTTTTAGCCTACGTATTGCCATTCTTTTTCTCCATATGTTAAGTTGAATTTCTAGTGCTTATTTTATACTTTATTAATTAACAATTTTCAACTTTTTTACTGTAAAAGATTATATGTCCTAGGTTACTCTCTCAGTTCTTATTGTATAAATAGTTGTTTCACCTTGCTCCATGGCACTATCCCATAATTTTGTTTGTAGTAGCATTGTTTTATAAAATACAAAATGTCTAATACTAAATTACCAATATTGATAAGACATTATGTTTTAGCCAAAAAATTTAAAGCTAATGAGACTAACAACTTATGGAATTTATTATATATCAAAGAGTGTTAATATTAATGTAACTTAAAGTTAATTATCAGTGGCTTTGCTATGTTGTTTGTTAAGGGAATATTTCTACACACCTTTTTTATAAACATTTTTACACACATGATAAACTACTAAAATAAACATTTATCCTAATGTGTATATGTTTATGTGGTCAACATGGTGGAACGTATAATCATGTTTTTAATTTAACAATTGTAGAAGTGTGTAATTTAGAGTATATACTACATACTTTATGGATATTAAGTGATTTTTCTTGACAACTTATTTTATTATTTATATGTAGATCTCAGACATATTTTTGTATTTTCTTTTGTTGGATGGCTGATGTGCATAATTTAGATACAAATTAAGTGTGATAATTTATATTTTACATTTTTACTTCATAATTGCATATATGGGTAGTTTGGATGCAAACATCTGGGTTACTTTGCATTATCTTTCCTAATGCCACATGTGGATAATTTTACAAATAAAATATTACCTGGTTATTTTAAATTATCTTTTCTGATGACATAGGTGTATAGTTGGGATGCAAAGTTAGGGAGTTATTTTGAATTATGTTTCATAATCGAGGAAGTGGGTAGTTTAGATACAAATTTAGTTGATTGATTTTAAATTATTTTTCGTAATGACAGATGTGGGTAGTTTAGAAGCAAAATTAGAGAGTTACTTTATGCATTCTTCGTAATGGTAGGTGTGGATTTTTTTTTATAAGACAAATAGATCCAATGTTTATTGTTGACGATGATGATTGGAGTCTACCAAATGAAAGGATAGATGTTTCTGATTATTATGAGAATTTCTAAAATTTATCATTTTCTAATGTGCATCTGGTGAGAATTAACGTGGAGTCTCCCTTAACTTTTGGTCAATGTAAATATTTTATATACTATTTTTTGTAAATTTTACTTGATTTATTTACTTATGTTCATATACTAATAAAATACTTTAGTAACATGTTTATGGATTGTACATGGATATCATTAAATAACTTGGTAATGCGATTTAAATATGATTCCTCATCGGTTGGAAAGTATTACCGAATCTGTTTTTAAATAATAAACTCTACTCCTACGTGCTAACAAAATATAGCAATATATGGAGATTAGCGTTGTTCTTTCTCTTCCTCAGATATAGTTCGTCTCATATTATCATCTATTTCCCTCCTTCAATCTTATTAATAATAAACATGGGATGATTTATGTATAAACAGGATGTATTTGTTCTTTACTTTAATTTGCATATGTGGATGACCAAAACTGCGGAGTAGAGATTGGCACGGATGCATGGTAGTATGAGCGAGCAATGTAGCATACCTGCAGCTGAGTAGTGACATGCCAACAATGTAGACAGAGATCTCGCCGTTCGCCAAAGCTCACGCGTGCAGCAAGAGCAGCATGCCTGTAGCTCGACCCATGCTTTGACAAAGGACACCGGGTTTAGCTGCGGGGATGTCTAGCACCAGTTCGTCCAAAACATAATAACCCAGCTTGCCACATCTTCTAGCTCGGTTACTGGTTTATATATGAAACCTGTATGTTCAAGCTCAAATAGGAGATCGATTAGGAAATGGAAAAGTGAAAATAGATAATTTCTTAAGTTAGTGATTACACAATCCAGCTAGGATGTCATGGTATGACATATTCACACAGCAAGCCTATCTGGAGTTTCTGGACCTAGGTATGGTGCCTGTAAATATTAATTTACAAATTTACATGAACATAATAGTAACATTCAGTTCCATTGTAATATCTACAGCATATCGATGTTTTGCCATTAGACGATAGCTTTAGCTTAAATGATGACACAGTGACTATTAAACAGAGCACATACATTGTAATAACATCAATCTCTGACAGTCACGGCCATACATGAGATGTAAATTTGATACATTTGTGTTCTTCCCAGGTGATTTCAGAGTCTGGATCTACCCTTCTTTGCGACGACAACAGTTTCAATTTGTGGTCTGGAGTCTGGACCCAACAATTTGCTTACCATTAGTTCCTGCAATGCTTTGGGGTCATCTGTCAGAAACATGAGAATCGCGGTTAGTCCAATAAACGTGGTCTCATGGCTAGCAAAGAGCATGAGAAACAGCAAATCCAGCACGATGTTCTCGTTCAGTTCAGAGTCTGGCTTGTGTAGCTCGTGGATCACAAGATCGAAGAAATCTACTGACTCGAGCTCTGGGCTGTTCCTGCGCGCACCGAGCTGCTCGTTCAGCATCTTCATGACCCTCTTGCGTCCCTGAAGAGATGAATAAAACAACTCAAAAATTGTCACTTATCAAAGTCTAGGCAGATAGTGATCTATCAAACAGAGTAACAGATAATAGATGATTATTAGTTTACCTGCATGCATCTGTAGAAGGCTGTGCCGGGAACACAGAGCGGGAACGCCAGCAGCACCCTGGTGCATGCGTCGAAGCACTTCCATGGTTCCCTTCCAAGGCCGATCACAGGGGCTTCCAAGAAACGGCAAGGCATGATTGGGAGGGAAGCCAGGCAAGATCGACGTGACTGAGGGAAGCCTGACGTAGCATAGTGCAGGATTGGAAGGTCGATCCCTCATTGATTGAAGCTGCGTGACTATGGCCGGCGGCTGCGACGGCGTCGGGCGTCGGCGGCCGGGGCTTGGCTAATACCACGTGAGATAGGATGAGATGACAATATAATTTATGTTTTCCTTTTCAATTAGATCTATTATTATTATGCGTGCAGGTGGGTAATTTTTTAGAAAAACTGAATAGATCTAATGGCTATTAAAATTAACAGCGATCAAATTAATGGCTAGATCTTTCTAATTATTGTGATAATTTCTATGATTTATCTTTTTTTTCTAGTACGTCTGGTGAGAATTAACGTGGAGCCTCCGTTGGGACCTCCAATTATCAAATTGATGGCTACCCAAGAGACATAAGAGCTAAATTTTTTTTAGAGTTTCTAGGGCATTAAGCCCCAGCCTTTCCATTGGGGGTGTTCGGCTGGTATGGTTGTGGAGGAATTTGAATGGTTTAGATGAATTCTGGAGGAATTTATGAGAGGAAATTACTGTTTCGGATGAAAAAAGAAGCGGATCAAGCCGGGTTTAAGAACACGTGAACAGGGCCATATATCTAAAGACCAGATCCGTTTACAGCACAGTTTAACTAGAAGGACGCCCAGCTCCGACCGAAGCGGGATCACCAAGGTTTACAGTCAAAGCAACCTCAGAAGAAAGAGCCTAAGAGCTCTGAACCAAACAGTTAAACAGAAAACCCAGACGACGCTATTACAACCGCATTCAAGCAGCAAATCAGATCCCCTCTCCAGGTAGGCTCAGAGGGTATAGCCATGAGAGCTTTTCAGCCGCCTGGAAGACATCTTCAGGATTCCCATCCGTCATGCTTCTGAAGAACTTAGCGCCGCGCTTCTGGGAATGTCTGGGAGCCAAGACACCATCCTTGCAGCCGTCTTCAGGTCCCTCAGAAAATTTTCCAAGAGACCCCTCTTGTCCGCCAGGCACAGAACTTTCCAGTTCTGAAGAAGCCCATGAATCTGGTAGAAAAGAGCATCCATATTTCGCCATCCAATTTTCTGAAAACAAAGCTCATTCCTGAGTTTCCAAATAGACCAAACGACAGCAACAGTAATCATATTCACTAAACTATTTTTCTTGTGGCTCAACCAAAACTTTCCAATACTGATAATATCCATACCAACTTGAAAACCAAACAACTCAGAAATCACAATCCAGCATCTACTAGCCACAGCACAATCAACGAACAGGTGCTGACAAGTTTCCTCTTGGTCACAAAACAGACAAGGAACATCATCCACTTTTCTATGTTTAGCCAAGTTAACTCTAGTTAAAGTTCTGTTATGAATCAGAGGCCACAAGAACATATGAACTCTAGGTGGAACTTTTATACCCCAAACCGGAGATACATGCACTTGTTTTATCCCTCTAAAGTTTATGACTTTATAAAGAGACTGGGAAGAATAAGTGCCTTTAGAGGAAAACTTACAAACCATTTCATCCTCTTCCCCTGATAGCTGGATAGTAGAGACCAACTCTACTAGTTCCAGCCAAGAATTGTATAGGGTTTCATTCACATTTCTCCTAAAGGTACATCTCAAGTTATGCCCATCCCAAAGCTCTGCAATAGTCTTACCGTGTTCATTAATGATCCTATAAATAGGCCAAAACTGTATGGCTAAACTTGAGGACCCTAACCAATTGTCTTCCCAAAACCCGATCTTCCTCCCATTGCCCACTTTCCAGAAATACCCCATCTTGGCCGCCTGAGCAGCCCACATGAAGCCCTTAAAGAAGCTAGAAGCACTTGAAGTTCTAGAAAGGAAAATATTTGGATTTAGAGTGTCATATTTGAAATCTACCACCTCTTTCCAGAGGTTGTCCCTATCTATACTATACCTTTTGAACCATGAAGCTAAAAGACAAATGTTCAGGTCCCTTAGACTAGGGACCCCTAACCCCCCAAACTCTTTGCACATGGAGACAAGTTCCCAATTTGCTAGGTGGTACCTATGATTGTTCATAGAGTCATCCCAGAGAAAATTACCCATATGTGTGTTTAACATTTTAATAGCCCACTTGGGAAACTTGATAAAGGACAAAAGGTATACTAGAATACTAGCAAGACATGATTTAATTAAGACCACTCTAGCTGCCAGAGAAAGAAACCTCCCTCTCCAACCTGCTATCTTTTTCATGATCTTGTCAACTAGAGGCTGTATATTTTCTCTGGTTAAATTGTCAAAATGTAAAGGGATGCCTAAGTACTTAATAGGAAACTTTCCCACACAACAAGAAAGAATATGTGCTAGCCTATGAACTTCATTATCCTCAAGGTTGATGGGAACCATCTCACTTTTGTGGAAATTTATTCTCATTCCTAAGACTTGTTCATACCACATGAGTATACACTTAAGATTTTCCAACACAAAGTCCTCTGCCTTGAAAAATAAGATTGTATCATCCGCATATTGCAGTGCTACAATCCCTCCCACTCTAAAGTCTTCTAGAAGACCTGTTATTAAACCCCTATCAACAGCTTTCCTATGCATTCGAGATAAACCATCTCCTACCAAACTAAGCAGAAAAGGGGATAGGGGGTCACCTTGCCTTAAACCTTTTCCAGGTTTAAAGTAGGTTCTCCATTTACCATAATCCCCAGAGATCCTCCTATAACCACATGTTTGATCCAGTTTATCCAAACTGGATCAAACCCCCTAGCTTCTAGCATGTCAAACAAGAAGCTCCCCGTCACCCTGTCGTAAGCTTTTTCATAATCTAGTTTAAGAACTATACCTGGTTCACCACTCTGGTAGACACTATGAACCAACTCATGAGCTACAACAACACTTTCAAGGATATACCTCCCCTTAATAAACGCAGACTGTGTTGGAGCAACTATCCTTTGCACCACAGCGGTCAATTTTAGCGTTAGAAGTTTAGAAAAGATTTTAAAATTACAATTTAAAAGACTTATAGGCCTAAACTGTTTCATGTTAGTTGCCTCTCCCACTTTAGGAATAAGAGTAACCAAAGCAAAGTTAAGTCTTTTTAGATCTAGAGCACCTTTATGGAAATCATTAAAGAGATCCACCACATCAGATTTAATGAGGTCCCAAAATTTTTGGTAGAAGAGAAAAGGTACGCCATCAGGACCTGGGCCCCCTTCAACATAGCAACAAAAAACAGCTTCCTTAATTTCATTCTCCGAAAAAGGTGTTGTAAGTAACTCATTTTCCCTACTAGAGACCTTATCCTCTTCTCCCCAAAAATCTTGATCTAACTTCAGAGAAGAGTCTGAATCCTTTGCAAAAAGATTCTTATAAAAATCTAAAGCCACTCTCATCATTCCTTTCTAATCATAAACTAAGCCTGCATCACTTTCTAAACACTCAATCTTTTTTCCTACTCCTTTGGTAGCCACAACCTGGAAGTAGGCTGTATTCTTGTCTCCTTCAAGAATGTTCCTGTCTCTGGAACGCTGCCTAATTTTAATTTCTTCCAAAGCCCAGATCTGCTCCAACTTATCCTCAATATGTTCTAACTCTCTCCTCTCATTATCAGAAAGCTCCCTGGCCTCCACTAGACTTTCCAGTCTAGTGAACTCCTTAGATAGCTCTACTTTTGACTTATTTTGGGCCGCCACTTCATTTGCCGCCCAGCCCCTAATCATTCTTCTCAGAGTTCTAACTCTGAACTGCCATCTATCTATACTGTTAGATAAAGAGCAAGGAGTCCTCCAAGCCTTTTCTACAAAACTCTTAAACGAATCCTTTCTAGCCACCACTTTTCGAACCTAAACCTTTTTTTCCCAAAACAGGAGTTAACCCCTGAATCTTCCACAAGAGGATTGTGATCACTTGGAATTCTTTCTAGCGCTTTAACACTCGCCAGAGGAAAAGCCGCATCCCATGACCCTGAGACAAAAATCCTATCGATTTTTGCTAAAATGGGATGCTCCTGATTATTTGTCCAAGTGAATCTTTTATTGCTGGGACTGAGTTCAATCAGAGCCCATTTACTAATCCAGTCATTGAAACCATCAGCCCACCTATGACTATAAATACCATTGGTTTTATCAGAGGCAAACCTAACAAGATTAAAGTCCCCTCCAACCATCGTTGGGCCTTTCCAGGACCCCATCACAACTTCTAACTCATCTAGAAAATCTTGTCTAAGATCATCGTACGCTGGACCATAAACTACAACAAGTTTCCAGGTAAATCCATTGGACTTGTTAGTCATCAAAACACTAACAGAAAATTTTAAAACCTCATTCACAGCCATATTAAAAATAACCATATTGGCACCCAACAGGATTCCTCCTGCTGATCCCCTAGCTTCAAAATGATGCCAAGCAAAAGGAACATTTCCTGATAAAGTTTTCAAAAAAACTATTGATAAAGAATTTTTCTTGGTTTCCATAATACCCACAAAATCAGCGTGGGAATCTTTTATTCTACTAATCAGGGCAGGAACCCTACCAAGTTTACCCATGCCTCTAATATTCCAAAACAAACCTATCATTTATACTTTTTCTTATGCTTTTTCCTGGGACCTACCTTGGACCACCCCAATTCCTGGTCGTCCAAATTTTGATCAGAATTTCCATCCTGATCATTTTTTTGTGGTGTGCTAGCTTTATTTTCTATTTTCTCAGGAAGATCCTTGTCACACAATCATGTATCCACAGAATTGCTGGAGCACCCAGGGTTGCTACATCTAGAACTCATATCAGCTATCCTAGAAGTGTCCAGCTCTATCATCTTGTCTATAATAGGATTTCCATCCTCTATACCTATGCCAATATCCTTGGCCACAGCAAGTAACAAATCTTTAGAGACAACATGAGATTTTGGTGGTTTCATGTGTTTACATATATTGTCTTCTAAGTTCCACTTCCTCTTGAACTCTTGAGCATTTTCAATGACAGCCTTGCCATTATCAATGAGTCTGCTGCTTCTCCTGGATGGGATCACAGGCCCCCAATGTTGCTTCTTGGTAGCTTTCTTTGCTTTTTCTAGAAAAGTATCAGATTGGTGCTTCTCCTTGTCTTCTGCAGTTGGTTGAGACCAAGTTATATCATCTCCAACCTCATCTCCCTTTTCTGCCAGATCATGGATTTCAGAAGGAGAATCTTAATTGAACTTCTATTGTTGCATAGAGCTGCAACTCCTGGTACTAGTATCTATAGCAAGGAGACTCTGGTTTTTTACCTCTAGGTCATAGATCCACTCATCAGGTAGCTGGGTTTTTTCATTGTCATCCTGTAACACCATCTCTATGTCTTCATCTAAGGTTTCATCATCAACATCTTCACCCTCCAATTCCATAGCCCCAAGCAACTTAGCACAATCAATAGCTAGAGTATCCTTATGAGAAGGGATATCCTCATCTTCAAATAGTAAGGCTCTTCTAGCAGATTTGCCACTTCCTGAAGAACCACCACCTCCCTAAGGTTTGTTAGACTGTTCAGGCAATTTCCCTTCAGTTGGCCCCTGATCACTGTCTTTCTTTAGTTCATCATCCTTTCCTTTGAGATTGTCCTTAGGATCATCATCATCTAATAGATTATCTTCCTCTAATTCCTCTACCCCTCTAGAGTCACCATCAGAAGAATTACCAGCTTGAACATAACCCTCAGGCTTGAAAGAGATTTTGTAGACTCCAGTCTTGAACACATATAGTCTCTCCTTAGGGATTCTGGTAGGATCCTTGCATAGAATCTTTACTCTGACCAGACTGAAGAAACTATTGAAGATTGACTGCCAGTCCACTTCAACCATTAGACCTAAGCTTGAAGAAACCTCTCTTATAGTATCCCAATCAACCCATTTTGGGGGGATTCCTTTGATCTGAACCCACACCTCAATCAGGCTTCCCACCGGTTCCACATCTCCATTCCACACACTCAGAGAGGCAACCACTTTAGGTCTGTTCAACTGAAAGAGAGAAGCCTTGCCAATCACAAAATTCTCAACCTTCCTGCTGGGAGGAAACCTGACAATGTAACTAGCATCATCAGTCTTCTTCAATTGCCAATTCCAATCCTTGTCAAACAATTCCCTTAGATTTTCAAGAATCCCAGCCTCATCTATTTGCCCTTCCACAATGTTGAGTACTCCAAAGTTATCCATACCGTTCCAGTGACTGAATCTATTACCCCTTGCCCCCACATCAATGTGGTAGAACCGCCCAAGTTATATGGCCCACATGTGCCTACCATTGTCCCTCAGACTTCTGATACAACACATGTAAACCAGACAACTCCGATAGTCTATCGGGTGTCCTCGGGAAAACCCGAATCATCCACTTTTCATCTTCTGAGTAGGATCCCATTACAAAAGGCATTGCAGTATTACAACAGTTGTACAAATATACAAATATATTACATCAGAGTAAGTGGCGAAAGTATTACAATGTCATAAGTTTTACAAACCAGTATTAAGTTATTACAAACCAGTACGTATTAAAAACCATAAGTTTTGCCGTCACGGCAGTGGGGTAGCAAAAGCGGTACCACATATATTACAAACAAAAGATCTTCACCCTGCCCAGGGGTGCACACCAGTGAGGCTCTACTGCTGGGGACATTTCAAGAGGTTTGCAGAAGACTAACACATGGCTGAAAGCCTGAAACATCAGTTAGCCAAATGCCCCTATCACTCCTATCAGAAAGCTGAGTTCGAGTAACAGGTGTTTCAGTCCTGGACCGAGTTCGAGTAACTGGTGTCTAGGATTATGTGGAATTAGACCAACATCAGTTCGAGTAACAGTTGTAATGAGCAGTCCTTTATCTTGAGAATTGTACTCCCTGCGGCAAAGTGAGGCTCTGATTATAAGCTTGTCCTCCAGATCGGTGAAGGAAGGGGCCGCAGCGGGGTACCTCTATGTGTGTGCCTATGGTTATTTGGCAGCTACTAATTTGTTCACCTAGACAGCTACCAAGGTACAACTTCTCTCTTTTTCTGTCCATATCTTTCAAGAGCTGCCTTTGTTGGTTTCCTAGACTATGCAGTCAAATTTTAGAAGCAAAGATGGTATAAACTTTGGGATCCTGACATCCTTGTGAATTTGGAGTTCTCATATCTTTAAAAATTTTGTTCCTAGATTATTGCACTATGAATTACTAATTGCTGTATTGGATACCATTTTATGAGAAATTGTGCTTTGCTTGCAAAATTTGTTCCTACCCTGTAGGAAAAGATGCCATATGTTAACTCTCATGGTGTATACTGTGATGGAGCACCCAACAATATTTGTGGACTGTAAATGTTCAGACGAAGAAGTAATTTTTTTTTTCTATTTTCATGGATTGAATCTTGATCTTTTGTTTCCTCTTTCCCAGCACGACGGTGAGGGAGCGCAGAGCCTTGGATGATAGCAACACCAGGTACTGCAGAGGGTCTGTATCCTTTATTAGCTATTTAGCTTCTGTAGCTTGATTCAGCACTTCTACGCATACAGATAAATCTTAGATGCCTGGGACAAATATTTTTTTGCTTTTGAATTCTGATTATGAAAACTGAGCATTTTGTTCAACTTCAAACTGAACACATGTACTATATGTCTATATGTGCCTTCTCGAGAAGTAAATATTTGTATATAGATAAGAAGGTTGTTCTAGAGTGGATAGGATCATTTTAGTCATGGCTGGTGCATTAACTTTTATAGACATATAGACTGTATGGTGATATTGATCAATCTTCCAAGCAAAACATTGTCATTGCACATTGACAAACTTTTACTGACTTCTATTTTCCTGGTTACAGGAAGATGGCTGGCTGCTTCAGGGTACTGCATCTGGTCTGGCCCTTTCTGGCTTTCTTGCCAGAGATGCAGAGCGTGGATAGGAAGATACAATTCAGAGAAAAAGATATATACACCGTTATTTCAGTTCTAATTTGCATGTACACGTGCCGTAGCGTTAGCACGAACGTTTTGAAGAGCCGTGGAAATGAATGTTTTGACAACTTTCCTGAAGATCTCCAAGGCCTACTTAAGGGCTTAGGCAGATTGTAAATTAGATGGATAATGCTTGACATAAGTTTATTATGTCTTGTTATGCATAATTGTTTTCCGAATTATATACATGGTCATATACAATTATGTGAAAGTTGAATTATGGAAAAAATATCGTCGTTTGGTTGTTTTCATATGCACCCCTGAAATGAAGCCGTGGCGTTAGCACGGGCACTATACTAGTTAAAAATAAGAAATACTAGGATACAAAGATGTATCACACTCCATGTTTTATTGCAGACCTTAACACTAGTTTTTTGTCCTCTTGGATAGGCAGAATGGCTTTTCTTTTTTGGGTGTTGGGTGTGTGCGGTGGGGGTGATACTTATAAATTACTCCTTCCATCTTGCAAAGAGTGTCCCTTTAGCTTTGTTCTAAGTTAATCTATCTTAAATTTAACCAAGTTTATAAAAAATGTACCAATACTTGTGATACCGAATAAGTTTCATTAGATTCATCATAAAAAAATCATCAAATTTGGTGTCGTAAATGTTGTTTTTTTTTATTAAATTGGTCAAATTTAAGATTGATTGACTTAAGGACCAGTCAGATGAACGCTCTTTGTGGGGAGTAGGCGTAAGGCCAGTCTCGGTGGTCATTACATGGAAGTTTCATACACATTAAATGAGATGTCATATCAGCGAAATGATAGCACGGCAAAGAAATCTAGAGGAGAGAGAGGATGGTCGTTTCATCACGGTGAAACGAGTTCACACCGTTTCCAAGACGTTGGAAACCGGGTGATACGTGCACTGAGGCCTTTCCGTGTCATCTTCGTTGTTTCCCCGATCCAGTGTGGCTCGCCGCACCATGGTGCCCGTTCTACCATTCCACAATCCGCATTCTTGCAGGTAAACACTGCAACCAAAAACCAAAAGCCTGATGCCGACACCATTGTGGAGTGAGCCAAGGGATAAGTCGCCACTCGCCAGCAGCCTGTACTTTTTATCTGAATGCAAGAATAAAATGACTACATAGTTTACATTGCACATTTGATCATGATACCATTCAAGAATTAAATGCTACAATTTGCCTCTAAAACAGTGAAACAAACTTGCATTGAGAGAGATAGTTTCATTCATCTGAAAAGTTGTCACAACAGTCTTGGAAACTATGACGTGAAACTCCAGCTGAGACTGACCTAAGACACCATAAAATAAACACTGATCGTTCCAGTGAATAATTGTGGTCCCCTGACCACCTAAAGTCATAATTGTGGTCACTTGACCACCTAAAGTGCAACAGCATGGCACTGGCTGCAGGGCTCAAAAACATTTAACTCGACTGTTGAAGGAACTTTTGACTTGACGTATGTTTGGACAGCCGATAGTGCTCTATGCGCTTCCATAAGTTCATCCCTCGTCATTGGCCAGCATCTGACATGTTCGTTGACAGAGCATCTAGGCGCACCATGAGTGGTGTCCAATGTGAGGCACTCGAGTGACATTGCAGACTCGAGAATATGACAGGTCAACTCAATCAAGCTCTTTGCAGATGAGAAATTGGTGATTCGAACACACTTGAGCTTGTCATTATGGTTCTCTGGCATCTTCCTCAGATCCAAGGGATCTTCAAAAACTGAGACACGCTCCACATGTACCGATAATACCTAAAGATGAAAAAGCAAACTTGAATTAACGATTCTGTCAGTTACCAATGTTTTGCAGGACGGACAATGACTTACATTCAAGATGAAAGTCTCCAGGAAAGGAGAAGCATCAAAAAAGGATAACAGAGAAAAACAATCATAGGTCTGTCCATGAAGAGCAATAGTCAAGAACTTGAGGTGGAGGAATTTGCTAGGCATTACCGGCGTATTAACCGTCTGCAAAAATGGGGAAAAAAAGTCTGCTTTAATTATATGTATGCCTGCTGTAAAATCATTCTAAGCATATTGCTCACAGAAAGTTCATACCTCAGTTTCTGAAACTAAGCTAAGAGTCTCGAGATTTGGCATGCTGGATGGAAGCTCAGTACGAGCATAAAAGGCAGCACCAGGACATAATCTTTCATATTTTATAATATGCGACGATTCCAAAAGTGAGAGTTGTACATGGAGGTCTCCTGCAATGCGAACACTAGATAGATTTGGAGCTTTGCTCTCTAAAACTTCCAGTCCAAGGCAAGAGTTCACCTCAAGGTAGCTAAGCCGCTGCAGGCAAGGTATTTTCAGGCAAATAATCCCACCGCAATTCCTGAGTACCAACTGCTCCAAAGAGAAAGAATTAGAAAGAAGACACTCGAGCTTACTCTCGGTAATAGATACGTTACACAGCTGTATTCTTCTCAAGTTTCTCAAGGAACCAAGTCCGATTGTGGGATGAAAGTAACAGCCGACAAGGTGAAGATTACGGAGTGACTCTCCAATTTCATCAGATAAAAGTGAGCATGGAAAGTTGTACAGTGTATTCTTTCCATACAGAGAAATGTTCAGTTCTTCAATCCCTGGTTTAATAGTATTCCGAAGCCAACGGTCGAGATCAAGATGACAGAAGTCTTGATTATCGTAAAATGAATCATCTTCGAGATCAAGATGACAGAAGTCTTGATTATTGTAATATGAATCATCTTGAAACTTGACTGCCTTCACTCCAATGCCTGAGTGGTTTTGCAGAATGTGATCAACTATGCTGGTGATGTCCCTTTGTGTTTCCTCATTTCTGCACGTATTATCATTTATTAAGCCCAATGTTTCCCTACTGAAATCGAGGTTAGGGCGGCATCTCCAGGAACGCAAAAAGGTGTGAGACACACAGGCAGCTCGGGCAGCATCTTGAATTGGCATTAAGGAATGTATATGACACCAGATATCCTGCATGCACATGTGTGGGAGAAAAATCAACGGTGGAATTGTAAAGGCAAACACAATAACGTTATTTCTATAAGGAAAACAATAGAACTGTACAGAGTCACCTGATTGCACAAAGTAAACTGAATTACAGAGATGTGAGAGTTGGAATGTAATTGTGAAAAGTTTATTGAGCACTATATAAAGAGTTTATAGGTGGATGTGGATTTACAAGATGCCAATATATGGTTCAGGGCAGATAAATATGAAATCTGTTATTTGCATGTCTCAGGCAGATTCTGCATATTTTGTGTCAACCAAAATGCAGGGATTGCCAAGATACATGGGGATCTAAACCAAGACAGTTTTTTTCTTTAGAAGAGTAGAAGTCCACAAAATAGTAGCATTAGAAGATAAGTTCAAAAACTTCAAATTGCTACCATCGGTCAACCAATTTGTGCAGATCAAGCAATCATGGTTCTAAAGCCCACTATAGCCCAACTATAGTTGAAGCTATAGAGTTTTCAGAGTTTTCAAAGACCTAACACTACGATATTGTCAATTTTTCGCTATTCTATCCCTAATAATAAAAAGGCAAAATTTCAGGCTGTTTTTTTCGTCCATCCATTCTTTTTTTCTGTCTTTCCATAACTAACTCCGTAAATGTGAAAATTGTCTCTCTCCAAGTCTGTCTACAGCTCTCGCGTTATATATATATATATATATATATATATATATAGAACTACTATCCTATAGCTGGCTACAGAATAACTTATTCTGTAGCCACTTTGAGTTATGATAATTACTATGTTAATTTACGAGATTATAGTAACTCCTTACTAAGTGGTTTAATATAATGTTATGGTAAATATCCCCATGTGTTATAGTAACCCAACTATCGTAAATATGTATTGACATTATGGTAAATTAGTATATAAAATTATAGTAAATGGAGGTGGCTACAGAATAACTTATTTTGTAGCCGGCTACTGAATAGCCTCTCCCTATATATATATATATATATATATATATATATTATGGCATATATATGGCATCTTGTAATAACTTGAATATAACTAGGAATCGTAATCCTAATCCAAATACAACATGTGCCGATTGGATTCCTTTTGTGTTTGTTTTGGAAACTAAGACACCGCACGTAGCATACGAACCTAACACGTTCACGTTGGAAGAAACAAAATCAGGTTTAACTCCACAAGGAAACGACTCAAACCAATAATATGTCGTCTCCTCTTCCAAATACAATCTTAGTTCAAATTAGACTAACTCTAGAAGTCAATAACTCATCAAATCAAACCCACGTCAAGCTGAGAAGAATATCCTCATATTTCATTAACCAAATCAAGTGAATCGCGAAGGCGCAAGAGGACCAAATTGAGGCCACCACGGATTAGATTGCCATGCACAGATAAAAATCGACGCCCAACCGCAAGTTCTCCTACTCCATGGCTTTCCCCATCTGTCACCGTGTACTCATTGGACTCCAATTGGACCACCAAACCAAGGCGTGCAAGCCACGACGCTGTCAGACCCCATGGGCAATACAACGATGAAACCGCCCCTGGCAGCACCATATATTAAAGAAAGATGAACCGATTAAAGAAAGATGGAGGTGGTAAACCATGTCAATTGTTGGTGGCGCTTCCATTGCCTATTCTGCCACTGTCCAATCCTCGCATTGGTATCTCCGGCGGGCTCTCACGTCCGCACCTCCGGCACCGTGGTAGGATCCAAGAGCTGCTGTGCTGTAGAGCTCGACGTGGGACGGGAGGACTGAGGATGAGGGCACCACACGCCCGCGTTGAAAGGCCCTCAGCTCAAGTAGGAGGCGGTGGTGTGGGGACAAGGCGAAAAGCCGAGCGTCTGTCGCTGGTTCGCTGCTGCCAGGTGCAGAGGCCAAGAGAAGGCTAGGAGCTGACAGCCTTAACGCGCTCGGCCTTGCAGCATGAGACTACTGCCACCGTCTGATCCAGCAATGTCACAGAGCAAATCGATGAACAAGCTTTGTGATAAGCCAGAACATCACCACCATGGACCTTGGAGAAAGCAGGCCATAACAACACATCGAACTTGGAATGGTAGACGAAGCAAAATAGCATGGCGGGCTCGAGACATGAGCCGCAGGCAGTGGTAGCGTCGCCGTCAGAGCTCAGGGACACACCGAAGCAACCCAGAGCGGCACATCCAATTCGGAATGGCAGTCGTGCCATGGAGGTATGGCAGACACAAAGCCATGACAGAGCTTGGGAAGACGAGCAGCGGCACAGGTCAGATGTGGGATACGGCCATATACAATTAATTATTAATTGCATTGTTAAAACTTTAAAAAGAAAATACGGCGTGATTAAAACAGAAACATGGAAGTGAATATATTAAAATATATTCATATCAATAGACCCTACATCCATAGCAACCACATTAAGGATAATAATCTATTAAAGAGCAAAACAATTCTTCCATCCGCCTTTTTAAATTCACAAAAATGTCCATACGTCTTTGACCTGGAATTTCGACCCATGTTCGTGCAAGTTAAAACAACAATGCTATAGAGTCTAATTTTAAGTTGTATATCGAGTTATGCTAAAACTATTCAAATTCATTGCTCTACTTACATAAACTGGCAGTTATTTAATTCAATCAAATGTGATAATTTATTTAATTTACAGCTGCTGAAAACAGGCCGAGAATTAAACACACGAGTAGCACATGTCCAACTTCGGTATTGATTAAAATTACACAACAAATTGAAATGCATGATGCTTGTCTATGACCACACAAGACATATGCCACGTAGCAACACACGGGCATATTTGCTAGTGTAGCTAACAATACGATATTGCCGACAAAAATCGCTATTTGGGTTAGCCACAACTTTTTAAGCACTTGTCTGTGGGTCGAGGCTACTTCATTCCCTTCACAACGGAGGCCCAAAATACTACAAACGATGCCAGTAACTCAAAGTCTTAGTCCTAATCGATCCCTAACCACGCCACCATTCATCTCTAAAAACAGTTGCAGCATCCTATGAAAGCTTACTAGAGACGGCCGTGGTCGGCGGTTTCATGCACTAGTTGGCCTCCACTTAAGATAACCAACATCACACGTTGCGACCCATGGTTTCTTGCAGCGGCTGCAACATGAAGGCCACCAACATAACATGACCGAGAAAATATTCATTCTTTGTTCTGGATTAGTGCAATCTATGTCTCTCTATTGTGTTCTTTACTTCAATATAAACTATGTAATGAATCCTTGAAGGAATGCTTAATTGTTTATTGTTGAATGAATATAATGTTGATTATAACGGTGACTATGTTGGTTGATGTAATGATTATGACGTTTGTGTCCATGAAATTTCTTTAGTTCCATGTTTTTGTGCATAATTCATTAAAAAATTTCATGTTTGACAAAACCGCATAATGACATAGCTCTACTATATCTTGCTATAGCTTTTTAGAGCTCCTACTAGATGAGACCACCGCTAAATGTCTTAGTCAACTATATAAAACCTTGAGTAGTCATACTGAGCAATGTAAATCTTTCAACATCAATGTTGTACCTCAGGGAGATCTGATCCTGAGTATCCCTTTATTTGGCCATCCAGAGAATGTTCATCATGTTGACTGGGTGAACCCTTTCTTTTTGCACATGAAGCAATAGATCCATCTGCAACACACCGTTCATGGTCACGAAAGAATGCACACAGAAATATAATTTTGTTCATATTAAAATTAATCTTCTGTGCGAAAATTAGTTAATCTAATTAATCTTCAGCGCACGAATCAGAACATCTAAAAGTTTAGAGACCCCAAACTGTTTCTGCATAACACTAAAAAATGTTAACCAACTAGATTTTTTCCTTTTCTTTTGAAAAGAGTACAAACTCCCCAAATCACGCTAATTTTGTTCAAGAGTAAGGCTCTATTTGGATCCCACACAGTTAGCTGCTAAAAATTAGCCCGTTTGGATCCCAGCTAATAGTCTCCTACCAATCACCAAACTAAAAATTAGGTGTTAGCTGGTTCCACTCAGCTAATGCATGTATACAAAGAAGCCCTAAGGCTATATGCTTAAATAAACAATGGGTTGGCTGCTCAGATCGATTTAGATGAACCTATTGGATTTAATTCTCATAATATTCAATGCAAGAAAAATATCATATGGACGGACGAGATGCTGCTACTTACTACGGGTTTGGATCTGCCGTCGACGATTCCGCCGCTTCATGGACATAAGCTGATCCAGCTTCAGCATCCCCATGACGTGATGACGCCTCGGATCGACTCGGGAATTCAAAGACAGTAAAGTCCGTTTTTGCAGAGGCTGAGGGATCCCGTTGTTGCAGAGGCGGGGCTACCAGCGCACCAACAGCGGCGCAGGATACGAGGGCTGGGCGGTCACGGACGGCCGGCGTGGTCGCGGGGGAGGGGGCCGGGCGGCGGCTGAGGGATGGTGGATCAGGGTCTGGCGGCGCGTGTGGATGTCATGTAATATAAGGATGTTATTAATTAATAATAAGGGAAAGGGCAGAGAAATCCAGGCTGCACCGCTCGGGTGAGAATTTTTTTTTTAAGACGCTCGGGTAAGATGAGCCAGGCCCGGCAGAAGCAGGCCTGCAAGTGTTTGGCAAATTTTCTCAACTGGGCCAGGCTGGTGCGCTACTCGCTTCCGCGGCCCGACCCCAGGAATCCTGCAGCCGCCACCCCGCCCCCACTGGTGCCGCCTCTATCCTCTCCGGCACCGCTCCCCACCCCTCCGGCGAGGCACCACCCCGCACCCTCCGGCGCCGCCCCCATCCCATCCAACCGATGCACCTCGTCCCCAACCCTGCGCGCCGTCCCTCCTAACACCCTCATTAGTTCGCCACCACCACGGTCCCCAGTCGAGGACGGGCACCGACGGTGAGCTCAGTTCATCCGGCACTACCGACGACCCGCACCTTGCCTGCCTTGTCGCCTCGACATGCATCCACTGCTGGAGCGTGCACGAGCTGGAGAGGTTTCCGAGCCCCCGCCCGGGCGCGTCGCTCCGCCGCCGCGGTAGGGGAAGCGGGTGGTGCTGGTGCGGTAGCGGCAGAGCACGTGGATCGTGGAGGGCTTCATCCGGGAGAGCTCTGACATCTCTGATCCAGTGAGGGCAAGTTGACTACTGGATCCCACACCGCGGATCCAGTGAGGGCAGGTCCACAGCTCCCTGGTTCGGTGATGCAGTTCAAAGCTGCCTCCTTGACGGCGTCGCAGTGCTGCCAAGGCGAGGTCGACGCCAACTGCAGCCCCCTCCCAGCGTCACCTGGTGGCGATAGCTTGACATCAGTACCACAAGGTTTGTGATTGTTTCTTGCATTTTCTCGGGGCTGCGTGCTCCTGCTCTTGATGGATGTACTTTATATGCGTGAGTGTCTCAGAAGGAATCTCCTCAACTGAAAGTTTTTTTTCTAATGTCTTGATTGCGCTAGATTGGATTGAGAGTTTATTCAACTTGATAGCTAAATTGGAGCAGAAAGAAGATAGATTTGTTCTTGTTTTACAGGTTCAGTTTTACGTATCCTTTATGATACACGACTGATATGGATGCTTGTTCCACCTTATTTCTGCTCCAATTTCATGGTTGACCGTCTCCATGCCATCTGCTGAATGCTACGAACAGTTTCATGGGATGCAGGAGGCGTGTCAGGGCTGCGTATGGCTGCGTGGGAAGAGAAGCCGGAGCTGCATATGGATGCTTTCGCTCCGCTGCAGCGGCGGCCATGACCCGGTCATTGGTTCGGTGTGTCGGTGTTTCCCTAGAGGCTGGAGCTTTTAAATCCATCGGTGATTTACTCTAACGCACATCAAGGCGACCCTCTATCCCCTGCCTCACTCGACTACCCGTGCATGTGTACAATTCCTCGTGGTTGCGGTGTTGGAAGATTCTGATGCGTATCGAATCTAGTTGGATCTCCCCCATCAAATCTAAGTTGAAAGAATGGAATTCATCCCCAACCGAGCTCTCCATCTGTGCAAACTAATCCATTTCTCTGTAGAGATGATTATTCTGGACTTCTGTTACCTGCTGACTAATTAGAATTATATCAACTTCCATTTGTAGTTACCTATTCTATTGCCCAACCTTCTTACTTTTAGAAAATTGAACTGATTTCATCTTACAAATCTTTTTGGCACAGAAGATTAAATCCCCAAAAGAAGTGTATGCAGTATGTACAAGTCGGGTTAATGGGTTTGATATATATTTTTCTTTTCTATTGAGTTCGTTGGGTGATGTTTATTTGTCCCTGTAATATTTGGAAACTCATAATTTCTCTTCTACTTGTAACCTGGTGCTCCATTCTAGTAGTTCAGTTTTTGCTAGCTTATAGAAATTGATAGTATATATTAATGAATAATTGTGTGGTGCAGCTATTCTCATAGTACCGGTGGAACTGTTTGAAGACAGGAGTGATTCACTCAAACAATGTCGCACGGTGGATTTGTTGATCTAGTTCTCCATGTCAATATGTCTCAGGTACAGCATTCCTACCCTCTCCAATTTTGTTGAACCTGCAACTGCAACTAGTACTTAAGTGCATTTGGGAAGTCCTTTTGCCTTTTTTCCCTTTCCAATTAGATTTCCATGTGCAGGAGGTTAGGGAAGCTCTGAAGAGGATAAAAGTGGGTAAAGCGATGGGTCCTAATGGTATTCCGATCAAGGTGTGGAGGTGTCTCGGGGATTTAGCTATAATATGGCTAACGAAGCTGTTCAACAATATCTATCGATCGAACAAGATGCCTGAGGAGTGGAGAAGAAGTATATTGGTACCAATCTACAAGAACAAATGAGACATCCAAAGTTGCACTAATTACATGGGAATTAAGCTGATGAGCCACACGATGAAGCTATGGGAGAGAGTTATCGAGCATCGACTGCGAGGAACGACACGGGTATCTACGAACCAATTCGGTTTCATGCCAGGAAGGTCAACCATAGAAGCAATTTTCTTAATTAGACAAGTTATGGAGCGGTTCAGTGAGCAGAAGAAGGACCTACACATGGTTTTCATTGACTTGGAGAAGGCTTATGATAGGGTATCAAGGAATGTTATGTGGTGGACATTGGACAAACATAAAGTCCCAACAAAGTATGTTACCCTCATCAAGGACATGTACAACAGTGCCGTGACTAGTGTGCGAACAAATGATAGTAACACAGATTACTTTCCGATTAAAATAGGACTTCATCAAGGGTCAGCCTTGAGCCCGTATCTCTTTGCCTTGGTAATGGACGAAGTGACAAGGGACATTCAAGGGAATATCCCTTGGTGTATGCTTTTTACAGACGATGTAATGCTAGTTGATGAAAGTCATGCAGGAGTTAATAGGAAACTAGAGCTGTGGTGGTAGACCCTTAAGTCCAAAGGTTTTAAACTAAGTCGAACTAAAACAGAATACATGAGATGCGACTTTGGCTATGAAGCATGGGTGGAGCTCGTAACTAGAAGCTATGATTGGCTTCGAGGATTGTGGTGGTTCAATGAGCTCGCCCTTAGGAACAGAAAGGTTTTGTATTGTGGGTTGCTCCATTGGAGAAAATATAAAAAGAAAAGAAAGGGTAAAATAAAAGATACATGGGTGAACTAGGTTCAGAGATAACTATGACAACCGCTCCCCAGCAACGGCACCGAAGTGCTTGTTGGTGCTTGTTAGCGAAAGCAGATAAATCCGCAAGCGCATGAAAATACCGTTGTAGCACTTCACCCGGTGGTAAGCAAGGTATCGTATTTTCTCGAGGAACGGTAGTGTAGGAAGTCTCTAAGCTAGTTCTCCAAGAACAAGAGAAGGATAACTTGGGTAGTGAGGTTCTTCTAAAGGTAGATTCCTTAAATCAAGATAGCGCTACCGTTATAACCTTGTTTCGGGCACCGGTGATCACCTAGTCTGACAAACGATACCGGCCTGTAGCTCTACGCCGAACCTGAATGTGGGGGATTGCAAAGGACGGACAAGACTGTCATCACCTGTCGCCTACCCCTCAACCATGGGGAACGAGGTAAACGAAGGTAACTTCTACCTTAGGCACCACGTCTACGCTATCAGTTACGATTCTAGCGTTGGCCAGGAACTTT
The DNA here is from genome assembly GCF_019320115.1 of Miscanthus floridulus. Lineage (NCBI taxonomy): Eukaryota > Viridiplantae > Streptophyta > Magnoliopsida > Poales > Poaceae > Miscanthus > Miscanthus floridulus. The sequence continues at coordinate 12,143 of NW_027096656.1, read as the reverse complement.
CGTCTTTATCAGGAGTCCTCTACTAGAACCTCCATCACGGGGACGGACGACGAACCCACAAGAGTATAGCGATAACGATAACTTGCTCAAAGTAATCGAACCAATAGAATAACACAAACTTCTTACCCAATTGGTAAGACGGTCGAGGTAAGTATGGAGGGAGCCGACAACCCCGTGAAAGGTCCTAATTGGCTAGAGGGGGGTGAATAGCCTAATTTAAAATCTACAAATTCACTTAGGCAAACTTGTTAGACAAATATGAGGCGATAAGGCTTTTTGCACTAGCTTCTAACAAGTGTTGCAAGTCACCTATCCCAACAATTCTAGTTGCTATAATCTCTAGTTCATACAATGGCTATGTCACTACTTTACACTAGTGAGCAAGAAACTAGCTAAGCAACTACACACACAAACTAAATAAGATAAGCTAATTACTCTAAGTAACTAAGGAAGCTACTATGCGAGAAAGTAAATAGGAGGTGGAACTCGATATACCGCCACGAAGGGGATAAACCAATCAATGAATATGAAGTCCAATCGCCGGGAGAAGTCAATCAATTCAAGAGTTAACACCAAGATTTTCTCCTGAGGTTCACGTGCTTGCCGGCACGCTAGTCCCCGTTATGTCGACCTACACCTCATGGTTCGGTGGCTAATTGGCAATCCAAAGCCAAGCTCTCCAAGAGCACCGTAAGAACCTACCACAAGTGAGGTAACTCAATGACACGAGCAATTTACTAGAGTGGCTTTTGGCGCTCCGCCGGGGAATAAACCCAAGAACCCCTCACAAGATCATCGGAGCCGGCCACGAACAATCTTCAACTTATGTCGGACCTCCACCGCTGCTCCAAAGCCGTCTAGATGGCGGCAACCACCAAGAGTAAAAAGAATCCCGCAGCCAAATGATCACCCAAGTGCCACTAGATGCAAACTCACAAGCAAGATGCACTTGGATCACTCAATCTCACTTTGGATTAGCAACCAAGCAAGGGAGATGAGTGGGAGGGAGTGTGCTCAGCTCAAGAGGATGTCAAGATGATCAAAATGCCAAGAGAGTTCCCTTAGAGCCGGCCAACACATATTTATTGGGGTCCCAAAAGAATAGAGCCGTTAGGCTCTCATTCCAACACACCTCGACACCACCGGATGCACCGGTGTGCCTCACCGAATGCTGCCCCTACGTTCGGTGGCACTACGCCAAGACAACCGATGGGCGCCACGCGTCCCTCTTCAAATGATGATCGTTGATCTCCAACGGTCGAAATGATCCGTACTGCTCACTGTCAGAAAGCACCGGATGCGCCGGTGCGAAGCACCTGACGCTCCACCACGCAGCGTCCGGTGGGAGCTAAAAACGAACAGAGAGCTCCCCGAGAGCGATTTTGCTCACTGGACGCGTTCGGTCACTACACAGCACAAACCAGCAACTAATGTCATGAGCACCTGACGTTGACGTCCAGCGTCCGGTGGCCCCTCTGCCAGAAGCACCTGACACGCCAGTGGCAAACCCTAGCCACGCGCTTCTCTGCTTAACTGGCCGGACGCTCCACCCTGCGTCCGATGCGTGTTTCTCAGCGAGAAACACCACCGTGACTTCACCACTTCTTCAACCCTTGCTCAAATGTGCTAACCACCTTATGTATCACCTTGTGCACGTGTGTTAGCATATTTTTACAAACATTTTCAAGGGTTATGTTAGCTCTCCACTAGGTCCTAATGCATATGCTTGAATGAATTTACCTAGTGGCACTTGCTAAACCAATTAGCCAAAAGATTCTCCTCTTAATAGTACAGCTATCGATCCTAAATGTGATCACACCCTCTATGGTGTCTTGATCACCAAAACTAAAACCCTAAACAATACCTTTGCCTTGATCTTCACTTTGGGTTTTGTTTTTCTCTTTCTTCTTTTCCAAGTTGAGCACTTGATCATCTCTTTGCCATCACCATGCATCATGATCATCTTCATTGCTCCACCACTTGGAATGGGATCATCCTCTCATAACTACACACTTAGCATTAGGATTAGTCCCTAGGTTTCATCAATTACTCAAAACCAAAGTAGGGCTTTCAATCTCCCCCTTTTTGGTAATTGATGACAACCTATTTATAAAGATATTATGATAAATTTCTTTTGAATTCTTATTGCTTGCTCAAGCTTTTTACCACGTGTAAATGATATGGACAAGTTTCATGAACCCGAATTGGTAGCAATTGCTCCCCCAACATATGCGCTAAGAGTTTGGATTTGAAAGCTTGCACATATGCTTAGATATGAAAGATAGGAGTCAATTTCTACTAAATGATGCTAAGGTGTAAAGAATGGACCTTTGAAGCGTGATACCAATCGGAGTTGCCAATATACACCATCCTTAGCACCATTGCTAGTTAGATATCACTTGCAAGCACAAACACTAGATACTTTATGAGATCAACATTATATTTAAAGTTCTAGTACCACTTGTGAAGACAAACTGCAAGACACATCTAACTATCACCTATGCATGCTAGTACTTCATTTCATCATTCAAAACTATACCTAGCATACACCACACAAGCAAGGTATCGAAGAATAGCTAAACTAGCTAAAACTTATGCAAGCAAGCATATGTAATGCACATTCAAATGCAACATACAAGTTTATGAGCTTGCTCCCCCTACTTGTGTGCTTCAAAATTTTAATTGATCCCCTTCTTTTCTTTATCATGTTTCACTCCTTTGGGAATCCTCCCCCCTATATCTTTGCATTCTCCCCCTTTTGCAATATCTTTGGGAATTTTCTTCTCCCCCTTTGTTATCAATGACCATAAAAGGTGAGCTCAAATTTTAGAGAAGTTGTGTGAAACCATTACATATGAGGATTATTTTCCCAAATTTGGTCCAATCTAGATTACTTGCCAAAGAAATTTAACTCGGTTTGATCCAAGGATAAGCTTCTTTACACCTCCAAATAAGGGTTATCTTGTACCATGTTGAGTTAAACACTTTTAGCTCATTCTCTAGATTAAACACTAGGTTTGTAAGCCCACAAACATGTCATATGCTACCACTAGATCATTTCAAACATAGAAACAATAGTGGTACCATACAAGCATCAAATTCATTTTCTTTCCATGAATGAACTTATTTATGCAAGGAATGACTAGATGCACTAAACAAGTCCTTAGCAAATGATGAATGACATGTCAATCAACTTTACCTTGCTATGCTCGAAGGAGAGGCATGTCATATAGTGGGGGTGCATCAACACATATTTGAGAAGTCCAATATATTCAATTCATTCCTTAGCTTACAAAATCTCTTCTCATCAAGTGGCTTGGTGAAGATATTGACAAGTTGATCATCGGTGCCAACATTCTCTATGCAAATGTCCCCTTTTTATTGATGATCTCTTATAAAATGATGGCGGACATCTATATGCTTTGTTCTTTGATGTTGAACCGGATTGTTAGTGAGGTTCACGGCACTTTCATTGTCACATAGTAATGACACTTGCTTGAACTTGATTCCATAGTTCCTTAATGTAGCCTTCATCCATAGGATTTGTGCACAACAACTACCGGCGACAATATATTCGGCTTCGGCGGTTGAAAGTGCAACACTATTTTGCTTCTTGGATGACCATAAAATAAGTGATCTTCCCAACAATTGACATGTGCATGATGTGCTTCTTCTTTCAACTTTGCCTCCGGCATAGTCCGAATCCGAGTATCCAACAAGTTCAAATCTTGCACCCTTGGGATACCACAAACCAATATCTTGTGTATGTTTCAAATACCTCAATATTCTCTTTGTTGTCTTCAAATAACTTTCTCTTGATGAGGCTTAAAATCTTGCACACATGCCACTAGTTTTTCTTCCTCATACTAACTCCAAATCTAATGATTTTTTTCCTAAAATTTTCTAAAATCATTCTCTATCAATTTATTTTGTTGGTTTTGTCAATATATACATATGAAAAGTTTGAGCAATTTAAATTTTGAATTTTAAAAAAATACAACTTCAGACAAGATTTTGGTATCCCAAATGATTTCAGCTGAAAAAGTGATAAATACTAAAGTTAAATAACTTATCAAGATCTACAACTTTTGTATTGGCATTTCTTCATATGATAAAGTGGTAATGACATTGTTCACAAATGTGACACATCTCTAATAAGGTTTTATAAACTATATGAGATATGTGTAAGATTAATGAACAATGTGTGCTAAGAATTTGTCAAATGAAAAAATGACCAAAATAAAAGTTGTAGATATTCATGAGTTGAACAACTTTGGTATTCATCACTTTTTATGTTGAAATCAATTTGGGTCTCAAATTTTGGTTTGAACTTATCGTTTTTCAAAATTTCAAATTTGAAAGGTTCGAATTTTGTCAAATGACAAGATGACTAAAATAAAAGTTGTACATATTAATGAGTTGAACAACTTTGGTATTCATCACTTTTTATGTTGAAATTATTTTGGGTCTCAAATTTTGGTTCGAACTTGTCATTTTTTCAAATTTCAAATTTGAAAGGTTCAAATTTTGTCAAATGACAAGTTGACCAAAATAAAAGTTGTAGATATTAATGAGTTGAACAACTTTGGTAATCATCACTATTTATGTTGAAATCATTTTGGGTCTCAAATTTTGGTTCAAACTTGTCATTTTTTTCAAATTTTAAATTTGAAAGGTTCAAATTTTGTCAAATGACAAGATGACCAAAATAAAATTTGTAGATCTTCATGACCTCTACAACTTTAATGTTCAACTTTGATTTTCATTTGAGATCATTTGGTGTCTCAAAATTATTTTAGTAGTTTTGATTTTAATTTTTTAAAATTTTAATTTCCCCCCCATTTTTAAAGGTTCAATTTTTCAATTTTAAACTGTTGTAGTTGTCTTAGTTATTGGATATGTAAATATATATATATATATATAAATTATAAAATTTTGTACTATTTATTTATTATTTACATTTCAAAAATTCATTTTGATTTAGATTTTTGAAAAAAAAATTCAACTGTAGGGGCGGTTTATAACCTTAGTCGCCCCTACAGTTTATCTGTAGGGGCAGCTTATAACCTCAGCCGCCCCTACAGTGCTCTGAGGTATATCAGTGATCATCGCTATGGCCACCCGTTAAGTGTTGGCCAAAATCTCCTGTGGACGCCATCAGGCTGCCCAATTCCTCGGCGGCTAGGGTTCCCACGGCACGAAGGCACCAAGGAAGGTGAGGACCGTAGGCTCCCGATGTGTCTCCGGCGGCCAGCCCCCTCCTTCTTCTTCTCCGCTCGCCTAGATCCAGAGCGAGGAGGCTAGGGTTCCCGCCGCACCGAGGAGGCGAGGACCACAGGCTCCCGACGCGTCTCCGACGGCCGGCCCCCTCCCTCTCCCCCTCCGCTCACCTAGATCCGAAGCGAGGAGGCTAGGGTTCCTGCCGCACTAAGGAGGCGAGGACCGCAGGCTCCCAACGCGTCTCTGGTGGCCAGCCCCCTCCCTCTCCCTCTCTGCTCGCCCAGATCCAGAGCGAGGGGGCTAGGGTTCCCGCCGCACCAAGGAGGCGAGGACCGCAGGCTCCCGACGCATCTCCGGCGGCCGGCCCCCTCCCTCTCCCTCTCTGCTCGGTAATCTTTCGTTCCTTTCCTTCCTCAACCTCGCAAACACCAGCCTTGCTGGCTCCATCCCTGCTGAACTTGGCATGCTACATCGGCTTAAGGTTCTACATCTTTCTTTTAGATAGATGATCGTCAAGCGGATTTTTAATGGGTCAATCAGGAAATAGATTTGGTTAATGTATGGAGAATAGCTTACTGTATGTATCTGTGTTCATCCATGGTTTTAGTGTTTTGACTTTCTATTCCAAGATGATTAATTTCCATCCATGGTGATCCCAACCTGATGCTAATGCCACTATTGTGTCGAACAATTGTAGTAGAAAGTCTGCATCGCTCTTTTGTTTCTCCAATGATGATGATGATGCTTTTGATGGGTCCATCGGTGAACTACAATTTTCTTATGTCATCATTCCAACAAACAATTCTGGGTACTCCATCACTACTTTTGAAGTGATGATGCAGATTTTATACTAGCCAATCATATCGGTTAGTACTAGCAGTTACTAATGGCATCTCTAAGACAACTAGCTTGCATTGTGTGGTATTTTCGTGGTTAGGTTTCCTATCCTGTGAGTCTGGGACATATATTGTTCCATGTGAATTCAGGATTGTGGTAGTGGAAAGCTCATACAATCGCTGTTTTTTGGCTGATATAAACGTGGATTTGCTGTGGTATGTAGAAGCCACTTTCCACTATTGAAATAGGTGATCAATGCAACTTTTTAAGATAGCATATCATGTAGCTGTCTGAAAAAGGTTCTGCTCACAGGCCCTCTTCCAACTGCCATAGGAAACCTAACGAGGCTTGAGGATCTTGTCCTTAGTTCCAATAGCCTATCTAGGGATATCCCGCTAGGACCACTGTAGAATATGCAAAGCCTGGAGGTTTGCTCTTGCCAAGAATGACCTAACTGGCCACATACCACCAAGCCTATTCAATAATACGCAATCCATAAAGCAGATCAGCTTGATGAACAATAGCTTATCAGGTCATATACCACATAACCTAGTGATGAGGACATCGCCACGCTGGACACACCGACGCCATGGTCTTCCCCAAGTTGCAATTCGTTTCCAACTCAGCTGCCACGTCGTCCTCGGATTCAGCAGACACGTCGTCACTGTTTCGGTCATAACTTCCTCATACGACATCGGAACAGGCCGTTCTTGGATGCGTTGGAAAGGGGACGACGATGCCATCGTTTTGGATCTGGTCCCAGCTCTAGAAGGTCCGTGGATCATTCTGTGTGACCACGGCAAGGTGCTGCATCACCTATTTGGGCCAACATGGCCATGTATCGTGTCGGGCCTTAAGCCCAAGTTGTGGGCGCCCAACCCCTGGCCGTCCCCAACCCTAGGTCGAGTCTTAGACTATAAACACAGCCGCCGCCGCTGCTACACAATTGGGTTTTGTTTAGAGTTTAGTTTTCCCTCGAGAAACTGAATCGTTCATTGTAACTGTGGTGACAAATCCTTTTACAGTGATCCAGGGCCCCCGTTCTTGATCTCCTCCACTGTGTCGATTAGTCCTTTGGAACCGAGTTCTTGAACCCTCTATTGATATTCGCGTCATTCATATTTGCAATTTCAGATTGCGTGTTTTACCTTCTTGCTTGTGCTCTTCGATTCGCTTGCAGGAAAAGCCTTCTTGGCGAGGTCAATCAAGTTGTGCTTGGTTGATAACCAACGGAGCGGTGGTGTAACGGTTGCAGGGTTCGAATCGTGTCTGATTTGAAGCTGGATCGCCAATGTCGAGATCTCCACAAATCGAACTTACCGGCTACCTCTCGGAAGATCGGGCCTGTACTCATCACCTAGGTTCCTTGCCCAAGTTGGAATTCCTATACCTGGGGTACAATAACCTATCCGGTATAGTGCCCCCAACCATCTACAACATGTCAAGGATGCAGTGGCTTTATCTCGCACACAACAACTTTGCAGGTGCCATTCCTACCAATCAAAGTTTTAGCCTTCCTCTACTGAAGATCTTGGTTCTCAAACAGAACATCTTTGTGGGTCCGATTCCACCAGGACTTGCAGCATGCAAAAACTTAGAAATTCTCACTTTGGCAGACAATTATTTTGTGGACGTCGTTCCAATATGGTTGTCTCAACTACCACATCTCATCGGTCTTTCCTTGGCAGTAAATAACCTCTTTGGCTCTATCCTAGCTGTTCTTAGCAATCTCACCCATCTTACTGTACTAGATATGGGAACCAATCAACTAACAGGTCGGATTCCATATTTTCTTCGAAATTATCTACACTATTTATGCACAACAATAATTTCTCCGGCTCAGCACCACCAACACTTGGGAATAACATCCCAGCTCTTGAGAGGCTTGCTCTTGGATCGAATAATTTAGATGGGAATCTTAACTTCTTGTCTTCCCTTTCTAATTGTAAGAATCTCCAGGTCCTTGACCTAAGCTTTAATTCTTTTATAGGGGGGCTCCCAGATCTTATAGGGAACCTATCAACAGAGTTACTTTCGTTTAGTGTAGGTTATAACAAGTTAACAGGTAGGCTTCCATCAGCACTATCAAACTTAAGCCATCTTGAAACATTAAATCTTTTTAACAACCTATTCATAGGAGATATCCCAAATTCTATCACAATGATGCAAGACCTCATCTTACTTAGCGTCGATAACAATGACTTGTCTGGCCCTATACCGACAAATATTGACATGCTGAGGAGCTTACAACAGTTGTATCTTCCAGGAAACAAATTCTTTGGCTCTATACCCAATAGCATTGGCAACCTTAGTGTGCTAGAACAAATAAGCTTATCTAGTAACCACTTAAACTTAGCTATACCAGCAAGCTTCTTCCACCTGGACAAACTTATTTCTTTAGATCTTTCTAACAATTTCTCTGTTACCATTCCCATGTTCCTTGCCAATTTCATGGCCTTGACATCCTTGAACCTCTCCTTTAATAAGCTAGAAGGGAAGATACCAGAGGGAGGTATTTTTTCAAACATCACGTCAATAACTTTGATTGGAAATGTTGGGCTATGTGGATCTCCCCATCTTGGATTTTCTCCTTGTCTTGAGGACTCTCACTCAAATAAAAGACACCTTCTAGTTATCCTTCTTCCAGTTGTCACTGCTGCATTTGTCTCCATTGTTCTTTGTGTCCACCTAATGATTAGAAGGAAAGATAGTGTCACTGATCTAGGCAATGCTGTAAGACAAACATTAGTTACCTACCATGAGCTAATTTCTGCCACTAATAACTTTAGCGATAACAACCTTCTAGGAACAGGAAGTCTTGCAAAAGTTTTCAAATGCCAACTGAGCAATGGTTTGGTTGTTGCAATAAAAGTTCTAAACATGCTACTAGAACCAACCATTAGAAGCTTTGGAGATGAGTGCCATGTGCTTCGCATGGCTCGACACCGCAACCTGATAAGAATACTAAGCACTTGCTCCAACCTAGACTTCAAAGCACTCATGCTCTAGTACATGCCCAATGGCATCTTAGACAAGCTCCTACACTATGAAGGTACATCAAGTAGCTTGGGATTCCTTAAGAGGTTGTTGGTGTTGTGTGTGTTAACACTGCATGAAAGCCAATTGGAAAATGGCAAAAGTCTGATTTAATCTAGACAAAAGTTTAGCTCTTTGACAAAGTGGCAATGACTTTGGTAATAAGAAGGATTAAAAAAGATTATAAACACATATGTGCAAGTGTTAACACTAAAATAATGATAAATAGGAGTACCGTTGCTAGATGGATCTCCATCGAATGACTTCGATCCATGGTTCTATGCTGATGAGACTGTACACTGTAGATAATTGTATAAGTCAGTATAGCTGTGTTTACACTTGGTACTCGTCAAGCGTTTCTGTGCTGATGAGACTTGACACTTGATAACTGTAGATAACTATATAAGTCAGTATAGCTGTGTTTACACTTGTTTACACTTGACACTTGAACCGAAGTACTATTCTTAGATATGAACACAAAAGAAGCTGATGCTACGATTCTCCAACTGGAGCTACTCTATTAGGTTAAAACAGAAGATGATGTCTTATTCTTCAAATAGTTCTAAGTTGTATCCATTTGATAGCAAAGTTTGTATCGACCAATTGCAAAGTTTGTTGGGCCCTTGCATGCTCCCATGCGGAATCTGATTACCCTAGCTAACGAGTCCAGTTCAATTTGGTGTTGGCTTGTCACATGTAAAACCTCGCCTCTGTCTTTGGGGTTGATCTGCAATTAGTGACTGCTGATGCACCTATCCACACTATTTCATCACCTCGTGTCTTTGGAGTTCTTTTTAAATGTTATTATGCTAGCTGTATGTGTCTGATCCGATCTTATCATGACTTTTTTCTCTCATTGCATATCACTGTATTAAGGTAGAAATTTGAGTTTTACAACGCTCATGACTTAAAAGTGGCTATGCAGTGGGCTAGTCCTGCTTTCTCTTTGTTTGACTACTACTACCACAAGTACTACTACTACTACTACAAGTACTACTACTACTAGTACTACTACAAGTACTACTACTACTACTACTACTAGTAGTACTAGTACTAGTACTACTACTTGTACTACTAGTAGTACTAGTACTAGTACTACTACTTGTACTACTAGTACTACTACTTCTACCACTAGTACTACTACTTCTACTACTTATACTACTTTTTTTCTTGCATCTCTTAGAACAAGGCATGAAATGTCGCGAACATCAAAGAGTGCATCCCGATGCCCCGTGAATGATGAGTAGCCATCCCATAGAGAGCAAGAACTAGATGACCAGCTTACTCAAGAGCAGTTCAATAACGAGTTAGAAAAGGGTCTAGATGTGATGCTTACTTAGGAGGACCTTGTCGATGATGATGATCCAGTGGGGGGAGCCTAGGGATGAGAAGGCGGAGAGGATGCCCAAGGCAAAGAAGGGGATGATGATGATGACACCTCATTAGGGGGATATGTAAGTCCCGAGAATCCTTTCCCACAAGAACCCAGACAGAGGCCAATGGAGGACGAGTTGGACAAGGATTTTGATCCGAACGACGAGGTACGGATAAAGCCTTAGTAGCTTGTAAATTTGGCTAATGCTATGGCTTTATGTCACCTTTGCTAACACTTTTGACCTGCCAGATACACATGTCGTCCCTACTCAACCTCTGAAAAGACAACGTCGGCCTCCGGCTCATCTTGCCAGACAATACGTAGCAGGGCAAAGGAGATCAGAGGAAGGAGCCATAGGTACTCACAATGAGGCCTCCGCTCCACAACCTCAAGACACAACCACAACTGAGACTGCCCAGCCAAAGAGGAAATGAGGGGGATTAGAAAGCCAAACTAATATCACGACAAGGCATGCTATGTGATAACGGAGGTCAGACTAGACGGGCAGATCCTTGAGCCATATACATATAGGGAGAAATTCTGTAATCACATCGGGTTTGTAGTTAGAGATAAGTTGAACCTAGCTATCCGTAGCTAGAATCTTGTACCTATGAGCCAAAAGGTAGACCTATGGGAGAAGCTGAAGAAGAACTTCAGGTTTCTAGAGGGAACACATGAGTTGGTACAACAAAATGCTTTTAAGATAATGGGGCAGAGCTTCCGACGTTGGCGGTCAGATCTGAACAAGAACTTTATCCAACAGAAGTTAACTCCTTTCCATGAGTATGGTAACATAACTCCTAGTCAATGGGAGGAGCTCGTGACTGAGAAGACTTCAGAGGCATCATTGTCCCTCAGTGCCCATAACAGCGAGCAGGCGAAGAAGAACCAACACTACCCTTGTCTAGGCCCTAATGGCTACGCTGGCAAGCAAGAGGTCTTTAGGAAGATGGATGCAGAGGCTGAAGCTACCGGAAATATAGAAGTGCCAAAGTTGAAGCCACACCTTAAATAGTGGATATACGTGAGGAGTGTCGATTCATCCGGTAGTAGCCTCAAGTTTGCTAAGCCGGAGACCGGAGAGGTAGTATCAAAAATACTAAAACTTGCTGAAGACAAGGAGAAGGGCGCATTCAACCCTTCTAGAGAGAGGGACGAGCTTACCGTTGCCTTGGGAAACCCCGAGCACACAGGACGCACCAGGGGGCTAGGGAAGAGGATGTCCTAGAAGCACGGATTCATAGAGGAGAGGCACATGTACAAGAAACATGGCAGAGACCGAGAGTCTAATCTTGAGCACCAAGTGAAGGCTCTAGTTGAAAAGATATTGGTGGAGAAAGGACTATCTATGATGGAGCCACAGACACCAATGGGGCCGCCCAGAGAACTGGTGGTAGTTGGCAGCCCTCCGGATGTTCCCAGCAGTTAAGGTTCCAATGCAACCGGAACCCCTATCGATTGCATACGGACACCAACCAGTTGCAAATTGGTGGTTCCGATGGGCAGGCAAAACATGATCATTGAGGTGGCAACGGGCATGGCACATCCTCCGGGCGGCACATGGCACAATAGGGATATCCCGTAGGACTACACTCGGGTCGAGGTGCATACCGTGAAGCCCGAGTTCATGACTTGGAAGATAGAACACCCTACTCCCGAGGGGCTCATGTTACTC
>NW_027096655.1:0-60000 GCF_019320115.1 Miscanthus floridulus | reverse complement strand
GAAGACGTCATGAACCAATTCATCCTCTAGCACAGACGGGATATTGTATTGACTGAGTCTTCGCCAACTCTGACTAAAGTTCATCCTCTAGAGCGACCCGTCGAGGACGGGGAGGTATACTCACTGGCCCATGACCATGACCACCACACGCTAAAGACTTCTCCACCTCGTACCGAGCAAGGGCATGATGACATGCCACATCCTTCTCCACCTCATATCGAGCATGGGCATGATGACATGCCACGTCCTTCTCTAGCTCGTACCGAGCAAAGGCATGATGAGATGCAACATTCTTATCAACAAGCGCAGTCGATACATGAACAACAAGTGTCTCATGAACAACAATTGCCTCGTGAACAGCCGATACGTGAAGAACAAGTGGCCCCTAGAGTAGGTGATGCACAAGTTGATAAGGACGTGCCCGAATGGGAAGCTCGAAACAAAATCCTCAATCAAGATAAGGCCATCAGTATGTGGGCATTAATGACGTCTCGTCGGTGCATCAAGTGGATGGCTCATGACCAAGTTCAAGCCTAAGAACCAAGTAAAAGAATTCAGAGCACCAGCTTCTGAGGAGGGCACCACTGAGGAGGGCACCACTAGCAAACTACACAAAGGGTTTAACAAGTATCCTAGCTATTGATAACCTCAAATGGTCAAATGATTGCCCGGATAAATATGAAAAAGGCAAGAACTTCCTACCAAACCGAGTCATATAGTGCTTGCCACGTGGAATGAGAAAGTTCCACTGATTGATACTTGCGTGCTCAGATAACAGAACTAGAAATCTTACAAGCATGGATCCCTATCGGCACATTTGGTAGCCCCAGGTGAGCAAATTGCCAGTTGAGTTTAAGGATATCCAGGCATGCTTTCCACCTCGGACGAATGGAAATGAATCTGATTCGCATATGGTGCCTGTAAGTCCTTGCCCTCTCGATATGATATGAATGTAATCTTTTAATTTTGTTGTAACTAACCCGCTGCCGTGATTTGTAGAATGCTAAGCGAACTTTGTGAAAAAGAGGCCAGCTCTGAAACACCTGTATATAGACCCTTCACCTATAGCATCAACAAATTTTAATTACCCTAAAGAGTGGAAACTAGATTGCAAAGAACTAGGAGCTGGAAAGACACTTAAGAAGAAAGAGGACATCAGGAACAAGAAAATATTGGAAGAGTCCCTCAAGGTTGCGGCATACATTGCCCTATGTTTTAAAAATCTTCAACAACACGATAATATATGGATACCATACCACTTCAAGTAAGTTCGACTGTATACTTAGCTTTGTTCAAATTACTTTGTTCGATGCAAAAGAGCTTATGTGTTCCTTCTATGACTAAATTCATGCAGCGATCACTGGATTTGCATAGGCGTCTGACTCTCACATAGCATGGCATGGGTCTTTGATTCAGTGGATTTCCCAGTCGAGACATACAAAGACTTCATAACGATTGTTAAGACGTATACATATTGACAATCCTCATTTTAGCTACTATGTTTGTATACATACTTGTAAGGTTCAATGTGGGATACTAACAAGTTGCATTTGCTAAAACCATTGGAACAGGGCATTCAGGCACTATGTCCAGGAACATAAGGGGAGGCATCATCCAAATAGGAAGGAAAAGTTGTATGTCAAAACTCTATGTGCGGTAAGTGTCATTTACTTTGGTACTCCATATATTACGTGTCTGTCAATAGCATTACTTAACATCTCCATATGCAAAACACACAGTGTCCCAAGCAGAAGCCTGGGAGTCTACATTGTGGATACTACACATGTATTATGATGAGTACCATCGGTGGCTACAACAGAAACCCCAATCTGGTAAGTTTGAACCTCTTCGCTCGTAGTATGAAAAGTTCGCATATGTTGTGATATAGTAAACCTAAACTTGTTCTCTTGTAGTTCGAGAAAGATAAAGACACGAGAAGGAATCCATACAAGGATGATGAGCTCTTAGAGATGGTCGGCAACCTTTGCAACTTTATAATGGACCAGATTGTGTATCATAAAGGCACTTACCATCATCTTCTTTCCGACTTAGATAGTAATCCTCTGTACCAACACCTTCGGGAGACTGATAGGTTAACCCTAGGTCATTGATGACAATGTGGACTTGTGGTATGATTTGGATCAGACTTTGGAACGGTTTGGACTTTGTTTTGCATGTGGACTTGTGGATATCTTAATGTACTATGTTATAATGATGGACTTCATAATAGACTGTGTTGTAATGATGGACTTTTGTGAATTATGATTTGTGATGATGGTCTTGTGTTTGTGGATGTATATATGTATATTTGTGGCGGTCAGATTCGAATTTGAATTATATATATATATATATATATATATATATATATATATGTGTGTGTGTGTGTGTGTGTGTGGCGGTTAGAGACAGTCAGATTCTAAGAACTGATTTATTCAGAGACGGAAGAAGTACTCTAAACTAATTATGGACTTCTCGTGAAATCAAATACTCCCTCTGTCACAAATTAAATCAACTTCTAGAGTGGGTTTTTGCTTACATAGACCCACTCATTCATGGTCTTCCACCTGCACGTCAAAAAATCATCGTATTCCACCTCACCTATTCCTTTTTTTCCTTCTCTTCTCTTCTCTTATCTTCTATCTTCTCTCCTCTCACTCCCCTTCTCCCTCCTACTTTTCCTTTTCCTATTCTTCCTTCTCTGACGAAGAGTCGAGCAACTCACACGCCGTCTATCGCAAGCTCCCCTCAGCCTCTCCCTTGACCTCCATAATATCTTCTTTCAACCATCAATGACGCACCACTGGTGCTTAACATTTGTGGATCATGTCAATGCATCGATGCTTGCATCAAAGCTCAAATGTCGCTTTTAACATCCACTACCGGAAACAACATATTTGCCGAGTGCTAAAATTTTTACCGAGTACATTCTATTAGGCACTCGGCAAACAAGTTCTTTATCGAGTGCTGCAAAAAACACACTCGGCAAAATAATGGCACTCGACAAATAAACTCTTTGCCGAATGCTGAACAAAAAAACACTCGACAAACTAAGAAAAAACACTCGACAAACCGGAGACACTCATCAAAAAACCGCCACGTGGACATCCGTCAGTTAGTGTGCCGGCCGTTAGGAGTTAGCCAAGTGTCCGTTAGTGGCACTCGGCAAAGAAATAAGTTTGTCAAGTGTTTTTTTTACACTCAGCAAATAAATAAGTTTTTTTCTCATCTGACCTTGAAACTTTTTCTACTCTCTACATACAACATGTGGTACTCCATGTTAAGATTTGATATATTTCTGGATCTGTTTGCTATATTTAATTAACTTATTGTATTTCAAGGAATTTTTTGGTATAAGTCAAATTTGAACTGCAAGTGATTCAAATAATAGAATAAAATGAGTAGAAAAATGATATTTATGTTATTGAGTCCAGTGTGAGGCCTTACCCGGAAAATAAAAAGAAATTTCGAACATCTTGTTTAGGAAACACAGCCATGAACGTGTGGCCGAATGATTTTTAAATTCTAAAAAAGCAAACGAAGTCTGAAAATCATGAGATTTGTCAAGATGGGATGATATCAAACATGCAGGTTGTGGTAAAAAATTGAGAAGGTTTCACACAATCTGTCATGTATGATGTTTACAAACCGAAGTATCTCAGAAGAAGAATCATAGCGTTGAGAAAGATTCGGTAAGATTTGGAGTCAAAGTGACGGTCGAATTGGGATTTGACTTCAAACTTTTTGTATAGGCAATAGAGAACATAGATTGATTCATGTGTAATTTTGGTAATTTTTTGATCCATTTGATAATTTTAATTTATTAAATGCAATTATAGAATTTTAATTGATATAAATTGAATTTGAGTTATAACTGCATAAAATAATAAGTTTTTTTCTCTTCTGACCTTGAAACTTTTCTTCTCCCTACATACAACACGTGGTACTCCATGTTAAGATTTGGTATATTTCTAGATCTGTTTGCTATATTTAATTAATTTATTGCATTTCAAGGAATTTTTTGGTATAAGTCAAATTTGAACCGCAAGTGATTCAAATAATAGAATAAAATGAGCAAAAAATGATATTCATGTTATTGAATCCAGTGTGAGGCCTTACCCGGGAAATGAAAAGAAATTTCGAACATCTTATTCAGAAAACACAACCACGAATGTGTGGCCGAATGGTTTTTAAATTTTAAAAAAAAGCAAACAAAGTCTGAAAATCAGGAGATTTGTCAAGATGTGATGATATCATACATGGAGGCTGTGGTAAAAATTAAGAAGGTTTCACACAATTTATCATGTACGATGTTTACAAACCAAAGCATCTCATAAGAAGAATTGTAGCGTTGAGAAGGATTCGGTAAGGTTTGGAGTCAAAGTGCCGGTCAAATTGGGGTTTGGCTTCAAAGCTTTTTGTATAAGCAATAGAGAACATAGATTGTTTCATGTGAAATTTTGATAATTTTTTTGGATCCATTTGATAATTTTAATTTATTAAGTGCAATAATAGAATTTTAATTGATGTAAATTGAATTTGAGCTATAACTACATGAAATAATGGAATAATATTCGTAGAAAAATCAAATATATATTGTTGAGTGAATTTGACAAGGTATTTTCAAAGTACATCAGAACAAATTTAGGAAAAATACGTTATGGAAAAGAAGGAAAAGAAATAAATAAAAAACTAAATTTGCCGAGTGTCAGATCTAGGACGCTCAGCAACACCCCCCCCTCGGCCTAACACACACACAGTGACAAAATGAGAAAAAAATGAGTTTGCCGAGTGTCCAATAAAAAACACTCGGCAAAGAGACATTTGCCGGCACTATAGATGGCGTGTGCTGTTTACCAAGTGTTACATTCGACAAATCCTTTCCTAGTGTTTTTTTGGCTTTGCTGTGTGCCTATGGCACACGGTAAAGTTGTTGTTTCCGATAGTGATCCTTCCTGACTTAGCTCGTATCCATTCCTACACGCGGTTGCAACGCTCATGCTCAGTGTAGCCACTCACTTCCTCTAGCTTCCCCTATGTGTGTCACAACTACATCTACCCCGATACCGTCTCCTCCAACACTTCGTTTACCGCCAAGTCCCGTGTGCTGGCCTTAATGTCGTTAGTCACAACGTGGAAGCTAGTGTGTCTAGCAAAATAGGCACCCAACTTGGTGCTCCACCACCATCAGCCTGTTCGGTTGGCTAGTTCATATCATTGCTGGTTTGTGAAGAAGTACTGCTGGCTGGTTTGTGTGAAAGAAAAATACTGTTCTGGCTGAAAATTTACGATCGTTTACGACAAGCCACAGCCAAATGAACAGGCTGCATATGTGTGGCGGCCCATGTACTATGTTTGGAGCTTGCTATCGACGTGGGCCTAGGGGAGGGAGGAAGGATGGAGGCTATGCTGGAGTAGAGGAGTGAGGAGGCAGTGAGTGCCCAAGTGAAGGCAGCTACAACGCCAATGTAAAGAGGGATGGCATGGGTGGGGAGAGAGAGAGAGAGAGCTCTGACGAGTGGGCCCCACTATCACTTGTCAAGTCAGCAAAACCACTATTAAAACTAGAATGGCAAATGTGAATGGTTTTGACAGTACAATGGCTAAAGATTTCTGATTTTTGAGTTGGATGGTCGAAATCAGATTCAAGCCACAGTTTGATGGTCAAAAATAGATTTGTCCTTCTGTTGTATTATATGGACTATACAACACCATACATCTCGGCCTATCTAGATATATATTATATGGAGGCGCTACTTCATTTTGTCCTACAAAAGTGCTTGTTGTTGGAAATAGTATATTTTGGATATGTATGCATGCTTGTAATCTCAACCACCTGGTGTACACGGCCAAGGGAATAGATCTATGCGTGTGTTGTACATGGTCAGGGAATAATTCTTCACTGCTAAGAATAGGAGATAATCACGTAGGAGATAATCACGTAACACTTTCCTTGACCGGTATTCCAGGTGGTCCTTTGCTATATGTAATGCCACGATCGGGGCTTTTCCGATCTCATCTAACATGCAACACGCTGAGCCCAAGATAGGGTCAGCGCTTCCTCCTACTGCGCCTCTGATTTTAACATGGTATCAGAGCCAATTCAAAGATTGAATCTCAGTAGATCAATCTTCAATTTCTAGCCATCAATCTTCCACTTTTCAGCCATCAATCTTCCACTTCCATCCTCCACGGTGAGCTCTTCTTCAGTGGGTAATCCTCTCGCTGGTCACACCATTGCTGAAAAGCTCACCAAGTCCAATCACGCCTTATGGAAGGCGCAAGTCAAGGCAGCCGTACGTGGCGCTCGGCTTCAGGTACATCTCACTAGTGATTCTGTGGCACCAGAAACCCATCTGATCACTAAGACGGATGGCAAAGATGTGAAGACGCCGAATCCAGCGTATGAAGAATGGGAGGCGGCGGATCAACAAGTTCTCAGCTTTCTCCTCACATCACTGTCCAAGGAGGTGATGATACAAGTATCTTCCTGTGAGACTGAGGCAACAGCATGGAAGATCATCGAAGAGGCGTTCGCCTCATAGACTCGAGCGCGCATCATGAATGTGCGTATTGCGCTCGCCATAACCAAGAAGGGCAATTCAAGTGCTGCTGAATACTTCGCCAAGATGAAGTCGTTGGGAGATGAGATGGCGGCCGTAGGATGACATCTCGACGATGAAGAACTGGTGGAGTACATCATCACCGGGCTCGGTGAGGACTTCACATCATTGGTAACTGCTCTCACAGCGAGGGTAGAACCAATCTCTGTTGGGGAGCTGTACTCGCAGCTGCTTAATTTTGAGACCCGTATGGATCTCACATACGGGAACTCCAGTGGTGGATCGGCAAATGCGGCCAGCCGTGGACACAATGGTAACCGAGGCGGACCGCGTGGCCAAGGAGAGCAACAATGCGGTGGCGGTCGCGGCCGTGGATCTCAGCGCGGTCGTGGCAACGGTGGACAACCAAGAGGAGGTGCTCGCGGCTTCAACAACAACAATAGTCATGCGGCTCCTCGGAACACACAAGACGATCGGCCCCTATGTCAGGTATGTTACAAGAAAGGGCATACAGTAGAAATCTGTTGGCACAGGTTTGAAGAAGACTATGTGCCAGATCCAAAGCTAGTTGGAGCCGCCACCAGCTCATACACTATCGACACCAACTAGTACACCGACACGGGTGCCACAGATCACATCACAGGAGAACTGGCGAAGCTGACAGTCAAGGATAAGTACCATGGTGGTGATCAAATTCACACTGCCAATGGTGTAGGTATGGACATTAGTCATATTGGTCATACTACTATTCATGCCCCTAATCAAGATATTCATCTAAAAAATGTCTTATATGTTCCACAAGCCAAAAAGAGCCTTGTTTCTGTTCATAAACTAGCCTCTGATAATTCTTCTTATCTAGAATTTCATCCCAAATTTTTTTTGATCAAGGATCAGGCGACAAAGAGTACCATCCTTAGAGGAAGATGTGAGAGAGGACTGTACCCTCTTCCCGCGCAGTCAATAAAGCAAGCCTACAGTGCCACTAAAGCCTCCTTGTCGAGGTGGCACAACCATTTAGGTCATCCTGCCTCAGCTGTTGTTAAACAAGTTATTAGCAACAATAATCTTCCTATTTTAGATCAGTCAATCAGTGAGTCTGTGTGTGATGCTTGCCAGCAAGCTAAGAGTCATCAGTTACCTTATTCAAGGTCATCTAGTGTTTCTAAATTTCCCTTGGAACTTGTATTCTCTGATGTCTGGGGTCCTGCACCAGAATCAATCGGTCGAAATAAATATTATGTGAGTTTCATTGATAATTATAGCAAATTTACCTAGATCTATCTCCTAAAATATAAATCTGAAGTTTTTCATAAGTTCCAAGAATTTCAAACTCTTGTTGAAAAATTGTTCAACAGGAAAATCCTTGCTATGCAAACAGACTGGGGAGGGGAGTATCAGAAGCTTAATTCCTTCTTCAATAAAACTGGGATAGCTCATCATGTCTCATGTCCCTATGCTCATCAACAAAATGGTTCCGCAGAAAGAAAACATCGTCATATTGTAGAAGTTGGTCTATCTCTTTTATCGCATGCATCTATGCCCTTAAAATTCTGGGATGAAGCTTTTCTTACAGCTACCTATTTAATCAACAGAGTTCCTAGTCGAACCATACAGAACTCCACACCTTTCAAACGCCTTTTTAAGCAGGAACCCGATTATTCTGCTCTTCGTGTTTTTGGCTGTGCATGCTGGCCAAATCTACGTCCCTATAACTCTCACAAGCTTGAGTACAGATCAAAACGATGTGTTTTTATTGGCTATAGCAGCCTTCACAAAGGCTTCAAGTGCCTTGAAGTTTCCTCCGGCCGTGTTTACATCTCTAGGGATGTGGTATTTGATGAGAATATTTTTCCCTTCTTTGAGTTACATTCCAATGCTGGTGCCCGTTTACGTTCTGAAATTGATCTCCTTCATCCAACTTTGCTTAATCCTAGGGGTGTAACAGTTGTAGATCAATTTACTAATCATCCTCCTGCTAACGCTAATTCTGTTGTTGAGTTAAATGAAGAAGTTCTAGCAGAAAATGCAGGAATTTTGGAGCACCATTCATGTACAAACCAGATACCTTCTGCTGCTTCAGAACACGAAGATCGGGCGCCAGGACATGACAGTGGTGGTAGTGGATCCCTTCCTCAGATCGCGGCAGGCGGATCAACACCAACTCCTGCGCCAAGCGCTGGTGGTCCTCGCCAATCCCAGCCTGCCATGACGGGGGGCGAGCACTCCATATCCCCTTTGCATGCAACAACACCATCACCTGGATCCTCTGTGGTTGCGGCGAATGGTGATCCGAGTGGTGCACCAGTGGACAGACCTCGCGCACGTCTGCAGCATGGGATTAGAAAAGAAAAGGTATATATTGATGGCACAGTTAGATACGGTTTCCTAACCTCCACCGGTGAGCCCTGCACTGTTGATGAAGCTCTTGAAGATAAGAATTGGAGCGCAGCCATGAATACTGAGTACGATGCATTGATGAAAAACAGAACATGACATTTAGTTCCACCACAAAAAGGGAGAAATGTGATAGGATGTAAATGGGTCTACAAGATTAAAAGAAAATCAGATGGAAGCTTAGACAGATATAAAGCTCGCTTGGTGGCTAAAGGGTTCAAACAAAGGTATGGTATTGATTATGAGGATACATTCAGTCCTGTCGTTAAATCTGCCACTATTCGTGTTATCTTGTCTATTGCTGTCTCCCGTGGATGGAGTCTTCGACAACTTGATGTGCAGAATGCATTTCTTCATGGATTCCTGGAAGAGGAGGTCTACATACCTCCAGGATTTGAAGATTCATCCAAACCAAACTATGTCTGTAAGTTGGACAAGGCGTTGTACGGGCTGAAACAAGCACCGAGGGCATGGCACTCTTGGCTGAGTGCTAAATTGATTTCTCTTGGATTCCAGGCATCCAAGGCGGACACCTCTCTGTTCTTCTATAGCAAGGGAGGCATTACTATATTTGTGTTAGTTTATGTTGATGACATTATAGTCGCAAGTTCCTCAGAGAAAGGGACAACGGCACTACTTCAAGATCTTCAGAGTGAGTTTGCACTGAAGGATTTAGGAGAACTCCATTATTTCCTTGGCATTGAAGTAACAAAGGTACATGATGGGATTATACTAACACAGGATAAGTATGCCTCTGATTTATTAAAAAGAGTTAGCATGTCAGACTGCAAACCAGTTACAACCCCATTAAGCACTAGTGAGAAACTATCTATACATGAGGGTACACCTCTCGGTCCTAATGATGCAACACAGTACAGGAGTATAGTAGGTGCTTTACAGTATCTAACTCTCACTAGACCAGACATTGCATACTCAGTGAACAAGGTTTGTCAATTTCTTCATGCACCAACCACTATCCATTGGGCAGCGGTGAAACGAATTTTAAGATATCTGAAACAGTGTACCAAGTTGGGACTTAAGATACATAGATCAATCTCTACTCTGGTTAGTGCTTTTTCAGATGCAGACTGGGCAGGAAACACAGATGACAGGAGATCAACTGGAGGCTTTGCTGTGTTTTTGGGGTCCAATCTTGTGTCATGGAATGCCCGAAAGCAAGGTACAGTATCACGGTCCAGTACGGAGTCTGAGTACAAGGCTCTGGCCAATGCTACTGCAGAGGTGATGTGGATACAAACTCTTCTTCGAGAATTAAATATCAGTAGTCCATGGGCTGCTAAGTTATGGTGTGATAATTTGGGTGCTAAATACTTGACAGCTAATCCTGTGTTCCATGCTAGAACCAAACATATAGAGGTCGACTATCATTTTGTCAGGGAGAGAGTGTCTCGGAAATTACTGGAAGTTGATTTTGTTTCTTCAGGTGATCAAGTTGCTGATGGGTTTACAAAACCACTCTCAGTTCGGCTCTTGGAGAATTTCAAGTACAATCTTAACCTAGTACGGTTATGATTGAGGGGGGCTGTTGGAAATAGTATATTTTGGATATGTATGCATGCTTGTAATCTCAACCACCTGGTGTACACGCCCAAGGGAATAGATCTATGCGTGTGTTGTACATGGTCAGGGAATAATTCTTCACTGCTAAGAATAGAAGATAATCACATAGGAGATAATCACGTAACACTTTCCTTGACCGGTATTCCAGGTGGTCCTTTGCTATATGTAATGCCACGATCAGGGTTTTTCCGATCTCATCTAACATGCAACACGCTGAGCCCAAGATAGGGTCAGCGCTTCCTCCTACTGCGCCTCTGATTTTAACACTTGTGTGTGTACGGGCAAGTGTACATGCCCATAATAGTCCAGCATAAGCAAGCTATGGATTTGGTGGAAATGATAGATCCAGTTGACGGGGACTTACAAAAGTCATACATTTGCGCAGAGATTTAAAATAATTAACTGCACAATTATTGACTTAAAAACGCTATGTGCCGTGACGCAGAAGCGGGAGGTCTCTTCTCTTTTCTAAAAAAAAATATTGACTTAAAATATATATGATCCAAGTAGTCTAGCGTATACGTGGCCCGGCCGATGTATCCCATTAGTTAGCCAGTCATCTCAACCAAAACTGGATAACAATGCAGTCTGGATTTCATCATTGATATTTTAATTTCGCCCATTAGATATTAACATTTTGTAAGGATAATGTATAGTAATGATGGGTTTGGTCAGGTAGTACATACTCAGGTTGTACTGGAGGAGCCAGCATCGTATAGGGCTCGATCGTTAGATTGTGTGCTTGCAGTTGTAGCAGCAGTTCTTGACTTCGCTACCTCTGGTATACCGTCGTCGTGGTGCCGGCAGCGGCGGCGGCGGCGATCGGCGCTTGCTTGAAGTGGCCGTCCTGCCCATGTCCAACTGAACATGCTATAAATTAAGCCTCGTTTAGTTGGCGAAATTTTTGACGAAATAGTACTGTAGCACTTTCGTTGTTATTTGGCAATTAGTGTCTAATCATAGTCTAATTAGGCTTAAAAGATTCGTCTCGTGAATTTTGTCTAAACTGTGTAATTAGTTTTATTTTTTATTTATATTTAATGCTTCATGCATGCGTCCAAAGATTCGATGTGACGGAGAATCTTGAAAAATTTTGAGAACTAAACACTACCTTAGTAAAGAGGGATGACATGGCTGCTCAACTTTCAGCTTATTCTCTCTTAAAGAACACTATTAAATCATCCAAAATAATCAGAAATTTACTGTGCAACGGATCAGCCGAACACACTGATTTGACCTAAAGTTCGCAGATCGATGGACGGAGAGTGACTATGAGACGATCGGTGATTGCTTTTTCTTTTCCTTGTTGCCAGTTTAGGGTGACGCATACAGACATGTGCATAAGTGCAAGCGCGACGGTTTCCAGATAACATAACAGACATCAAATAAAACAAGGTACGAACCGTACATTCTGAATTGACTGAATAATGAAAGGACGGAATCAGCTTGGTCACCAGTTTTTTTTTTATTACCTCAACCTTCGAATACAAGCTGTTGTATCTAAACTCATGTATTAATTCACACGTACCTCTAGCACGTAAGCTAGACCTACGACCTATATCTAGGACTAAGAGAACACGGCTAAAAGATACGACGGTGGTGGTGACACATCCACATGAGGCAACGGAGATTATAAAGGGAAATACTGTTCCTGATGAGACACCCGGTGCCAATACTGGACACCGCGGTGCCAATGCTGGACACCACGGTGCACACCAACTGAGCTAGCACTCAGTTCTCAGCGTGGTCAGATTGATTGATACATTAGCAGCCACTTGTCGGCACAGTGGTTGGTCTAGCAGCCACTTGTCGGCACAGTGGTTGGTCTAAATTAAGTAACTGAAATAACTAACACTACTGACACGTGCCAGCTCCCAGCAGCAATCTATGAAACCAATACTGACACGTGCCAGTATCATCTTTGTGCATGTATCTAGAAGATGTCTCTTTTTTTTATGAAAACAATAGACATGTCAATTTCTTGAGACGTACACCTGAATTTGGGTGTGCACTAACACGGCTGTTCACATTTACAGTTATTTATTCTTTTTGTGGTAGGCAGTGGCGCAGCTTAGTTAGTGCCATATAAGATTGATAATGAAAGTCTTAATTTCACCACTTTAAATCATATAATAAAATATTAATATGTCCCTCTCATTATATTTTATATCATATCGGTCCCTCCTCGTTTCATGTCCAACACTATTATAAAATTGATTGCCAGCAATGGGAGCTTTTTTATAGGCAAGACAGTCGTCTTTATATAGTGGCCTCCAAACCGAGCCGCCTATAGAGATACATTTCCAGAATCGGTTGATGTTCCTAGGCGGCTCTACAAATGCCCTATTTTTAGAGGTGACTCTATTTCCAGCTACCTCTACAAAATGGATTTTTAGAGGTGGCTCTATTTCCAACCGCCTTTACATCTAAAAATATGACCTGCATATTATAATTTGAATTTTTCAATGGAGAAACAATAAAAACAAAAGTTCTATATCTCGAAAAGTTATGCAACATTATAGTTGACAATTTTTCCATTTGAAATCATCTATGCATGAAAAATTACGTTTGAATTTCTCATATTTGAAATTCAAAAATTTCAAATAATCTATGATCGATAAACGACCAAAACAAAAGTTGTAAACCTCCAAAAGGTATGCAACGTTATAGTTAACAACTTTTTCATTTGAAATCATCTACATATGAAAAATCTATGTTTGAATTTCTCGCACTTGAAATTCAAATATTTTAAACCACCTTAGATGGAGAAAAGACAAAAACTAAAGTTGTAGATCTTAAAAAGTTCTATAATAACTTTTTCATTTTGAATTCATTTAGGGTTCCAAATACTCATTTGAAAATCGGAAGAAGATAAAATGAGGAGGACGGATATCCCAAATGGACATAAGTATGTGTTATGGGTGGAGTGGTTACGGGACGAACGCACGTGGCCTGAGGTAGCGGTTGGCCTATAGAGACATCCTAGCGGCCTCTATAAAGCTTTTTGTAGTGCAAGCTTTACAACTGATGGTAGATGATTTATTCATTGGCACAAATATATCTATGCTAACTCAGTAATCTAGAGCTAAGCATTTTTTGTGGACTTGAACCAACAAAAAAAAATCCGATTGATTTCTGACCTGAATTCTGTGCCTATGAGCAAACTTAGGCCTATTTTTTGGATTGCTTGCTCTTTTTTAGTTCAAAAATAATTGAATAGTATTTTAGGTGAGAATTTTTTTTTGACGTGGATATAGATCCTTTCATCTAAAGTCCAGCCACTTAAGTTTACATATAAAAGTCTCTAAAAAAGTTGTCTAAAGTTAGATCTAAACTTTAGGTAACCCCAAAAGCACATTATACCATTAGACGACAAAAAATAGCTAAAAGTGATCCAAAGTTTTATTGAATTATTAGTTCTAAATTTTAGCCCATGATCTAAAGTTTACTGGCTAAAATTTAGTTGTCTAAAGTTTAGTCTCTAACTTTAATTTAGACCATGGAATCCAAATAGATTCTTAGTTTTTTAAAACATAGTATAAATGCATGCTCATCCTTATATTAATGTATAGATCTTAAGGTTAACGCAGACTTTGAGTAAATTCGGTCTGTCTGCATGGAGCTAGCCCAGCTAAAGATGACCATTCGGGCCCGTAGGGCACGGCACGGTAGAGCACGATGGGCCGCCGGGCCGTGCCGCTCCAGTCCACCGTGCATAGCCGACGGCCCAGGCACGGCCCGTCGGGCCACTTTCCGTGCCGAGCCGGCCCGGAAAGCACGACCTTTTTAACAGGCCAGGCCGGCCCGAGGCTCGCATCAGCAGGGGAAGAAAGAGAGGACGGAGGAGACGAGGTCCTCAGATTGGTCGCGTGCTCGAACGGCGGCGGCGGCGGCAGCGGGTGGCCAGGAGGGCAGGAGGTCGTCGTTGTACCGCAGCGCGGCAGAGGAGGAGGTGGAGGACCGCAGCCCCGGGACCACGTCGAAGATGTCATCGTCGTACGCGGGGGCGGGGGTAGGCAAAGGCACAGCGGGCTTGGTGGTGGGCCCTTGAACGAGTCGAATGAGGCGGGGGCTGGGGCGGCGGAGCCGAAGAGGTCGCCGTAGGACGGCGCCGCGGAGGGGGCCAGGGTGGATCTGCCGTAGCTGGCCCACGTGGCGGCGCTGGCGCCGTCGGCGGATCCGGTGGAGCGGGAGGAAGCCCCAGCCATGGGGGCGGCCTTGCCCTGCGGGCGCACGCCGAAGTCACGAGCCAGGAGGCCCTCGATGCCGTCCATGGTTCTGGTGAACGGGACGGTGGCGGCGGCCAGCGGGCGGTGGGGCAGCCGGGCGAGGAGGCAGGAGGATCCTGATTCGGCGATTCCCGACGCGGTGGGAGATCGGGTCGGGATAGGGAAGGGAGAAGGAACGCGGTGCGGTGGGATGGGAGGGAAAGTGCGGTCTGCGGCCACGCTAGGCGTGCGGCTTATATATGAGGATGAGGGGGAGGCGGGGATGGTGGGCCGGCCGCGCTGGGCCGCGGGGAGAAGAGGAGGAGTGAGGAGGGGAAGGGGGGAGGCCGGGCCGCTGCCGGGCCTACCGACGCAGGCCGGGCCGTGCCGTGTCAGCCCATGGGCCTGAGCAGCGGCCCAGGCACGGCCTACTCCCTCGGGCCGGGCCAGCCCGGGCCCGCACATCACTGGGCCGTGCCGTGCTCGTGTCGGGCTAAAAAACGGGCTTCGTGCCGTGTCGTCGTGTCTCAGGCTGCATGGACATTTATAAGCCCAGCTCGTGCTTTAGGCCTCGTTTAGATGCTGAAAAAATTTCAACCCGATGAATAGTACCACTTTCGTCTTATTTGACAAATATTGTCCAATCGTGGATCAACTAGGCTCAAAAGATTCATCTCGTGATTTCCAACTAAACTGTGTAATTAGTTATTTTTTTTACCTACATTTAATACTCCATGCAAGCGGCTAAAAATTGATGTGATGAAGAGAGAGTGAAAAAACTTGGAATTTTGGTGGCATCTAAACAAGGCGTTAGTGCTCGTTTGGCGGCTCCCTTACCGGGTCCTCCTAGCTGAGCCACACCAAACGCAAGACGATTGAGGAGCGCTTCTGGCGTCCAATGGAAGGAGCTGCAGCCCTTCTCGAAGCAGGAGCCGGAGTCCGGTAAAATAGCTTCACCTTAGCGGCTCTGGCTCCGCCTCTAGCACCGGAGCCACGTGTCAGAAGCTGTCCCAAACGGACCTTTGGTAGGGTCAAGCTTACACAGAGGTATTCAGAAATTGTCTAACCCAAAAAAAATTATTCAATTATTTGTAAACTAAAAAAGGGCAAGCAATAACTTATAAGGATAGAGAAGATGATTAATAATACGGAGAGATCGAGAAGAGCCCAACCCTCCCATCATGCACACCACACACATGACATGAACGATGAACGAATAGATTCGGGATTGGCTGCCTCTTATGCATCGAACGCCGGACCTACGTATGCACTCTCGTGTTCAGTCTCGATCGGATGCCAATTTTCTTCATATTGTTCAACTTTCAACAATACTATTCCAAGGCAAATTGACAGGTACTAGATACTACATTTTTTCCCTAATAATTAATTTACTAGCATAGTACATTACGTATGCAAGTAGTAATGGACGTACCATATTTTACTTGTGATGCTTTAGTTTGATTGGAATTTACAAAAGAATTTGAATTTGAGTTTAAGTTGGATTTGAAAATGTGTTAAGAAAAAGGAAAATGATTTTTTCTCCCTCCCCTCTATTTCGGCCTGATGGCCCAGCCGCCCCACTCCCCCTGCTTCGCCCACGCGGCCTGCGCTCCTCTCCCCCGCGGCCCAGCAAGCGCCGGCCCAGCTTCGCTCGGCCCAGCAGCACGCCGCGCCGTTCCTTTCCCCCTCCGTTCTGCTGACAGTCGGGCCCACTCCCTTCTCTCAACGACACGACGGCCCCAGCGGTCAGTCGTCTTCCTCCTCTAACTCAAGTCCGAGCCGGTCACGACTCCGGCCGGGAATCCACGCTCATCCCTACTCCGCCTTGATATGCGTGTGCCGCAAGCTCCCACCACCCTCATAAGTAGCAACCGCGCCCGTGTCGCCTCCTCATAGAAGCCGAGAGCCAGCCGTACGCCTCCAAGCCCTAGCAAAGCCGCAGTAGATCTGCCGTCGAGGTCGATTCATCGCTCTGCCGCTCCTCTACCACTGCGACCGCATCTCCAAGCTCCGCGAGAAGGTGAGTAACCTGCAGGTGTCCCTCATGCTCTCTCTCCCTTGCCTTCTGTGCTTGTATCCACGTCGCCGATGTTTCTCCGGTGAGCTTGAGATGCCCCATCTAGCACCGCGTCACCCCTGGGCCGTCTCCGCCGCCCTAGTCCCCTCCATCGTGTTCGACTCATTCTCCTATTGCTCCCTAACCTTCTCCCGAGCCAAACGGTGGCCGGAGTCACCGGTTCGATGAAGTCCGGCGAGGTCGGGACGATTTCGGCCATGGCACCGCCGCACACAGCGCCGCTCAAATGACCCCATCTCCCTCTCTTTTATCTCAGCCGTCCAAGTCAGATCCAACGGCCGATAGAGCCCGATACCCCTTCGTTTGTCATTTTGTAAAAAGGCCCTTACAATTATTTGGATCTTAACCCGTCGTACCTGCATTTATTCTAAAGAGCCCATGTCTTTTCTTTAAATTGTGTCCGCAGTCCTTAGGCAGATTTAAAATCCAATTTAATTATTTTAAATTCAAAAATTAAGTTTCATCTATTTACAAGACTGCCACTATCTTCTGTAGGCCATAAAATCTTCGTTTTAACTCCGATTTAATTCGTTCAACTTGCGTTAGGTTCATAATTCCATAATCTACATGTTCATACTACTGTTAAGATGTTTTCAACTTTTAAAATTCGTGGTTAGATTTAATCTATTATTTAATCTATTATTTTACCAAAAATTATGAAATTTTTATGGGAGCAACTAGACTTAAGTATCTTTCTAATACCTCTAGAATCGCCCCTTTATCTGATTTAGTTTAAGAGATATAGCTGTTTTAAGTTGAAGTTTCTGTGCAGTTTGAAATCTGGAATAGTTTTGGTTGTGTCCCATTTTTGAGTAACCTAACGATAGAATCTGAAAATGTGGTTTGAATAAAAGTTGTAGATAATTTCTTAAGCTTTCCAACAATGTAAAGAACGTCTCTTTTGGATATCTAGAACTCAATATATGACTGTTTTACCGAGCTGCTGATGTTGGAACTCGTCCAGAAAATTTTCAGAATGTATTCTATATCTCTATAAGTGCATATAACTTGGAAATTTCTAAATTTTGAATATTTGTGTTGAATTGGAAACCACCAACCGATGTGAAAGAGATTAGTAGTTTCTTGGGATTGGTTGGATACTACAGAATATTCATAGAAGGTTTTTCTAAACTTGCCAAGCCTATGACAACTTTGTTGGAGAAAAATGCTAAGTTTGTGTGGTTCGAGAAGTGCCAGGCTAACTTTGAGAAATTGAAAAAAAGATTGACTACCGCCCCAGTGTTGGTTTTGCCAGATTTGAGCAAGAACTTTTCTATCTATTGTGATACATCTCATCAAGGTCTCGGATGTGTTCTTATACAAGAAGGAAGGGTAGTGGCCTATGCATCCCGATAATTGAGAAAGCATGAGCTAAACTATCATACTCATGATTTGGAGTTAGCAGCAGTGGTTTATGTTTTAAAAATATGAAGGCACTATCTTATCGGACATAAGAGTGATATCTATACTAATCATAAGAGTTTGAAGTACATATTCACCCAGACATATCTGAACTTGAGACAGCGTCGATGGTTAGAGTTGATTAAAGATTATGATATGGAGGTACACTATCATCCTGGAAAGGCGAATATTATTGCTGATGCTCTTAGCAGGAAGAGTTACGCCAAAGAGGTGCAAGTAGCAGCTATGTCAAGTGAGTTGTGTGCAGAATTTGAGCAATTAAACTTGGGCTTTGTCACTAATGCAGTGGAGATGGTGATAGAACCCACGCTGGAGCAACGTAAGGGTCAGTTATATGATGCGAAGTTGAAAGAGATAGTGAAAAACATAGTGATTGGTAAGGCACCAGGTTTTTATATGTATGATAATGGAACTCTGTAGTTTGGAAAAAGATTATGTGTACTAGAGGTTAAGGCTATATGAGATGCGATTCTTCGTGAGGCACATGAGTTCGCTTACTCTATTTCACCCTAGGAGTACCAAGATGTATTTGGATATAAAAGAGAAGTATTGGTGGTACGGACTTAAGAGGGATGTGGCTGAATATGTTGCTTTATGCGATGCATGTCAAAGAGTCAAAGAGTCAAAGCTGAACATCAAAGACCTCTAGGATTATTATAACCAGTGAAGATACCTGAGTGGAAGTGGGAGGAAGTTGGTATAGATTTTATTGTTGGGTTACCACGCACTCAGAGAGGTTATGATACAATATGGGGTGATAGTGGATCAGTTAACTAAAGTTACTCAGTTTATACCGGTCAAGACCCATTATAAAGGACCGAAGTTGGCTCAATTATATATGAATAGGATAGTGTGTCTACATGGAGTTCCAAAAAAATTATGTCTGATTGAGGTACTCAATTTACGTCACATTTTTGGCAACAAGTATATAGTTTGTTGGGAACAAAGTTTAATTTTAGTACAACATATCATCCTCAGACCGATGGGCAAACTAAGAGGATTAATCATATATTAGAGGACATGTTGAGAGCTTGTGCATTGCAGTACAGTACAAGTTGGGACAAGAGTTTGCCTTATGTAGAGTTCTCGTATAACAATAGTTATCAGAAGAGTCTCAATATGGCGCCTTTCTAAGCTTTGTATGGACGAAAGTGTAGAACTCTGTTGTTTTAGAATCAAACGGGAGAAACTCAAGTGTTCGGACCGGATGTTTTAAGAGACGCAGAAGAGCAAGTAAGGATGATTAGAGATAACTTGAGAGTAGCACAGTCTCAACAGAAGAGTTATGCTGACACCCGGAGAAGAGAATTGGTTTTTTAAATAGGGGATTATGTTTACCTAAAAGTATCACCTATGAGGAGTGTGGGAAGATTTAATATGAAAGGAAAGTTAGCATCAAGGTATATTGGGCCTTTCAAGATTTTAGAGAGACATGGAGAAGTAGCTTATCAGTTGGAATTGCCTGAGAGTTTGTCAGGTGTACATGATGTGTTTCATGTGTCTTAGTTAAAGAAATGTTTGTGTGTACCAAAGGAGCAGATACTATTAGAGGAACTTACAGTCAAGGAAGATCTTACATATGAGGAGTTTCCGATAAAGATTTTAGAAATGGCAGAAAGGGTTACGAGGAGCCGAGTTATAAAGATGTGTATGGTTTAGTGGAATCGGTATATAGAAGATGAAGCTACTTGGGAAAGATAAGAGGATTTGAGAAAAACATACCCGTAGCTTTTTGAGTAAGCATCGTCTGAATCTCGAGGACGAGATTCATTTTAAGGGGGTAGAATTGTAACACCCTAAAATTTGCATGGTTTTAAAATAGGAGAAAATGATTTAATTAAGCATTTTATGAGCATTGAAATTTAGAAAAATAATAACTTTGTTAAAATTAAAATCAAATATAAGTCTACATACATGTCTATGCATTCATGCTGCTGCATATTTTATTTTTGATGCTTTGGTTTGATTGAAATTTGCAAAAGAATTTGAATTTGAGTTTAACTTGAATTTAAAAATGTGTTAAGAAAAAGGAAAAGGAATTTTGCTCCCTCCCCTCTATTTTGGCCTGTTGGCCCAGCCGCCCCGCTCCCCCTGCTTTGCCCGCGCGGCCTGCTCTCCTCTCCCCCATGGCCCAGCAAGCGCTGGCCCAGCTTCGCTCGGCCCAGCAACCAGCAGCGCGTCGTGCCGTTCCTTTCCCCCTCCCTTCCGCTGATAGCTGGGCCCGCTCCCTTCTCTCACCGACACGATGGCCCCGACTTCGCCCTGATATGCATGCGCCGCAAGCTCCCACCACCCTCATAAGTAGCAACCGTGCCCACGCCGCCTCCTCATAGAAGCCAAGAGCCAGCCGTACACCTCCGAACCCTAGTAGAGCCACAGTAGATCTGCCGCCGAGGTCGATTCACCGCTCTGCCACTCCTCTGTCGCTGCGACCGCATCTCTGAGCTCCGCGAGAAGGTGAGTAACCTACAGGTGTCCCTCATGCTCTCTCCGTTGCCTTCTATGATTGTATCTGCGTCGTCGATGTTTCTTCGATGAGCTCGAGCCGCCCCATCTAGCACCGCGTCACCCCTAGGCCGTCTCCGCCGCCCTAGTCCCCTCCATCGTGTTCGACTCGTTCTCCTATTGCTCCCTGACCTTCTCCTGAGCCAAACGGTGCCCGGAGTCACTGGTTCGACGAACTCCGGTGAGGTCGGGCCGATTCCGGGCATGGCGCCACCGCGCACAGTGCCGCTATGGTGACCCCATCTCCCTCTCTTTTATCTTAGCCGTCCAAGTCAGATCCAACGGCCGACAGAGCCTGATACCCCTTCGCCTGTCATTTTGCAAAAGGCCCTTACAATTATTTGGATCTTAACCCACCATCCCTGCATTTATTCTAAAGAGCCTTGTCTTTTCTTTAAATTGTGTCCGCAGTCCTTAGACAGATTTAAAATCCAATTTAATTATTTTAAATTCAAAAATTAAGTTTCATCTATTTACAAGACTGCCACTACCTTCTATAGGCCACAAAATCTTCGTTTTAACTCCGATTTGATCCATTCACCTTGCGTTAGGTTCGTAATTCCATAATCTACATGTTCATACTACTGTTAAGTATGTTTTCAACTTTTAAAATTCGAGGTTAGATTTAATCTATTATTTTACTAAAGGAAATCTTGTTTAATTCATAACTTCTTCGTTTTAGCTCCGATTTTTATGATCTTCGCGTCCATGTGTTCGTAGTGAGACGTAGATTCATTTTACAAACTTTTCATCTTGATTTTATGCTTATAGGTGTACTGTTCTAATCTATAGTTTTTGTTTGCTATGCATGATTGCTTCTGGATGCTTGTATGTTGCTATGATTATTGAGTTTAGACGGTGAGCAATTCGTGGGTGATCAAGAGTTCTACTTTGACGAGCAGGATCCGCAGGAGCACTTTATCTAAGGCAAGTATAGCATGGCATTATCCTTGTTTCCTATCAACTTTAATACATTTAATTCATGTTGCATGTGTCACCTTGATAGGGATTTCCTAGAATTAAACTTATACCTTGTCACCTATAGAATATGCATTGGGTAGCTTTGCTAGTGCTCAATTAAACCATGATCTTGTAACTTGACTAATGGTATATACAATAAACATTAAAATATGACTTTTAGCAACTTGGAAACAGGGGGTTGGACTATTTAGCTTCTTTCTAAATGCTTCATATTACTCTCCCTAAGGACTTATCTGTAAGCGAATATCCGGGACTTACAATACAGCTGTGAGGGCTACATGGCTCTAGCTTTAGCTCAGTATGAGGACCTTTTCTACCTTGTTAGTGGTTACCTTTATTGGCGTAAGATTGGCTTGCCAAATCGGGTATAGTGTGGCCTCTGTCCCCATGAGTATAGGCTGCGCGTCAATGTGTCATCGGGAAGGGAGGCTCTACATCTATTTGTCGAGTGAATCTAATGGCCCTAACTTGTTAGACGAACCTTTGAAAGGCTTCATAATGACCCCTGCCTGCTCACCTTGGAAGTGTTTTGAGAGTAATTAACCCGGGCATATGGGTATTACAACTCATAGTGAAAATGTACAACATCTGCAGAGTGTAAAACTAGTATATCAACCATACTCATGGTCACGAGTGGCCTTGGACCCTTATGGAATAGATGATCACTAAGAATTATCCGTTTATGTTATTCATTATTCATGTTTACATTGATCATGTGTTTTACTTTGGGATTGAAACAACTTGTTGCTACTTTTATGCTAAAATTGTGACAATTAAAAGTTGAATGCTGTTAAACCAACGTCAAGCCTTTTTAGCCTCATGAACCCCATGTTACACTTGTTGAGTACGACATATACTTACGCTTGTTTATTTTCTTTATTTGAATAAAAATTCCGGATGGGTAACAGATGGCTATGGTAATGACGACTTTCCTGAGGAATACTAGACTTGTTGTCAACCAGTTGACGTCCCTGTGATATGGAGCTTCCGCAAGAGATTTTCCTTTATACTTCCACTATATTTATGTGAAGACTATGTCTTATTATTCATTATGTAATAAACACTCGTGATGATACTATTTATAATTTATCGGCTTATGTGTGTTACTGATGTTTGGGCGCATATAAGATTTTGCATCCTATTTTATCCTTAAAATCGGGTGTGACACTCATCATAGTGAGATGAGGTAATTTTCTCCTTGTATGCTAACATACCTCCACCTTATCTTACGAAAAGTAGAAAAATGGAATAATGAATTGTATTATTGCTTATAGAACAAGTGCACGTATCATGAGGCTTTTTGACAAAAGAGCGATGGAGCATATCTAGACGACTAGCCTGCAAATTAATAGTAATAATCCAATCAAATACACATGGACATAGACAAGCACCAATCTATCATATTTGTTTTGTTTGTTTTGGAATACCAACTATACAAAATAATACGTGCTAATTAAAATACACCAAGCTAAAGACAAAAAAAACGAACAACAACTATTAATATGTGATGGGCAAGCTAATAATATAATGGACACAATTTATTGGACCCATATGCTTATTTGTCATGAAAAACAGTGGTCCATTTTTTTTTGTTGCTGGCCGTCACTTGTTGCAAAAATAAACAAATACGGGTGATGCACTAATAAGCCATCCACATGAAAAAAATCACACTCATTTTTATAAGCTAGTATTGAGTATACAAGTTACGACAAACCATGACATAACCAATGTCACATGGTCATGCTGAAAAACAAACCACCAACATTGAGTAAAGTGGTACAAGAAAAACAAAATAGAGAAAAGCCTGGCCAAGTCTAGGTTGTCATAGATGTCATTAATATTTCATTTCAAAAAAGGAGACAAGGGTGCATCATCAGACAACTCACAACATAAACCACAAGGACCTATGGAAGAAATCACCGCCTTTTATGGCTATTTGTATCGCTAAATAAAACAACATTTTTTCTCATAATTTGATATACGGATGATCAACTGAGGTGAAGTGAAAACAAAATGAGAAAATGACACTGTTACACCTAAGCTTTGATGTACCCAAGCCAATCATGATAGCACTAATAATATAGTTTTGATGTACCCAAGCTAAACATTACGTACTTAGGGAGGCCTGTTAAATTCTGAACAAACTTACCCGTGAGGAATATTGTTTCAAACCATCAATTTTATTAAAATTTACTTTGTTGCCATATTTGTAAATATAATATTTATCTATACTAATAATATAGTCTGTTGTCTTAAGAAATACTCATGTCCTAATTTAGTTCACTATATTTTTCCTAAACAATAACACAATATATGTTATGAATCAAAGTCTCGTAAAAACCATGAGATCCTCCATTGCACTCATGCACAAAAGAACCGAACTTAATTATTTAGTTTGGACTTGGAGCAAATCCAAACTCGAATACGATTGGCATCTTGAATGAGTGCGTGTTGATGTGCAATTCACTAGTTACAAAAAGGAAGAACTCTACAATATGGTACTGGTCCAAAATAAAAAGAAAATCCATGCAATGGGCAACTTCAAATAAATGTGTCCATGGTCCAACAACAATGGCATGACAACAATTGAACTTGTTCACACACTACTTTATATTGTATTGAGTGATGCCTTACAACTTTTACTCTAGTGGTGGGCGTGTCACTTTGATTTCAAAATGGTTTCAAAAACAATTTTCTTTTAGTATTCCAACACATTCTTGTACCTTATTTCTCCTCCAGAAGTCAAAATTCATACAATTAATTGTATCCTTATTAACTGATTGTTAAGGCAAGAGTTTATAAACACCTTCTCTCTCTCTCTCTGAAACATTCGACAACATAAGTGCATGAATGGCGAGTCATTTTGATAAAGTAGTGATCATGTATCCAAACGGTAATCACATACCTTAATTAGTAGTCATAAAAGCAAGCACCCATATATTATTTTTGTTTGATTCATTTTTCACATGCTAGTGTAATTGACACAAGCTAAAATGAAAAAGGCATCACACCAAAACCCAAAGAAATAAGTGGCCACATATTATTTCACGATAAACTAAGTGCAACATCGAATATAGCACAATGTACTTATTTTCCTGAGAAGATTGCACAATAACCTAAAAGAAGGATGCATTGCTATTTTGTTGACAGCCATTCGGTGCCAAAAAAGAAACAAACAAATATGAGACATGGATGACAAGCCATGTACATGTAATTTCTGTCATACCCGATTTTATGAGCTAGCACCGAACATACGCATCGAGACAAGGCGAAAAAACCAATAGACATCACCTGTCACGCCTGAAACAAACCGCTTTCATTTAAAACCTAGTGCGCATCATGCTAGCACCAACATTGAACAAAGCCGGATACAGGGCAAGAAAACAAGGTAGAAGAGCCTACCCTAGTCCAGCACCTCTCGTGCATGTCACCGTCTCATTTTCAAAGGAACGTGGGAGACACATCATCTATATATCCTAATATTCAACCACTTCTCAATCCTAGAAATTTTTCTCGAACGTGCACTGTAGCACGTATTTCATTAAGAGGAAGTAGAGAACATCCAAACAAACAACGGCAACGTCGACGTAAGGTAACCAAAGGTTGCCCCATCTAGTAGCACAAACATAAAACCGAGCGGCAAAAGAAAAACCAGCGTTAGCCGGCAGCGATCACACAAGTGACCAATTACATGAACGAAGTGAGCGACGACAGGGTCGAATACCCGGCCCTCAACCACAAGTCGGCCTCCTGTCGGATCTCCAAACACAGCTCTCGAGCGTCCTTGGCTTCATTCGTGAACGTCCGTGCGTTGCGTTCCTTCCAAAGCACCCAGCAGGTTAGCATGAGTAGCGAATCAAAGCCCTTCCTGCTGCTTCGGTGCACCCTATGCCTAGCCCAGGCCCACCAGAGGAAAGTGTCGACGTCACTGTGAGCGGCCACGGCCGTGAGCCCAAGCTTGGACAGGAGGATTATCCAGACCTGACGGCTGAGGACACAACCCAGCAGGATATGATCCAGAGTTTCGGATGCTTGAAGGCACATGATGCAATCGTCACTGTCCTGCAGCCCATGACGCATCCGTCGATTCGCGGTCCAGCAACGACGATGCATAGCCAGCCAGAAGAAGAACCTGACCTTGGGCGGTGCGCGCGTCCCCCAAATCAACTTGGCACCGAATGGCGAGGTCAATCCGATGAACATCGCACCATACACCGACGCCGCGGAGTACTTGTGGTCAGCGGACCAACGCTAGATGATGGAGTCCGTAACCCCCGTCACCAGCCGTACCCCGCGCACCCGCTCCCAGAGGTCCAGGTACTGGAGGAAGACCTGAACAGTTTGCGCCCCGGTAATGTCGGACACCTAGGCGTGATCAGCCAGTCCCGACGCCACAGACTATGACCTCATCTTCGCCCGTGGGACTGAGGCAAACACCGCAGGCACAATCTGTTGGACACAGCATCCATGGATCCATGAGTCTTGCCAGAACAGCGTTGAGGTCCCGTCCCCGACTACCATCATTGTTGCTGCACGAAAGAGGGCACGCGTGGTTGTGTTGGTTGTTGTCGGAAGGTCGATCCAAGTTCTGTTCGGGTCGACCTTCCGCACCCACTACCAGCGCAGTCTTAGAGCCAGACCAAACCTGCGCAGGTCGATGACGCCGAGACCACCGAGC
Organism: Miscanthus floridulus; assembly: GCF_019320115.1. Taxonomy (NCBI): domain Eukaryota; kingdom Viridiplantae; phylum Streptophyta; class Magnoliopsida; order Poales; family Poaceae; genus Miscanthus; species Miscanthus floridulus. The sequence goes on along the minus strand of NW_027096655.1, from coordinate 33,594 downwards.
TCCTTGGGCCTACAAACCACGTCCCATGCCACGCGACACCTGCCCACGACCACCGTGGCCGACCCAGACCATATAATGATCGACACAACTTATCGATGCGGTCGATCGCCCATGGCGATAGACACACGGCAATGGAGAGGTGCACCGGGATGGTCGAGAGCGTCGCCTGTGTCAACACCACCCTGCCCGCAGTGTTCATGAGCTGGCCCTTCTATAGCGGAATACGTGCCGCGATGGTGTCAATGAGGAATTGTTCCTCAGTCCGGCGTAGCCTGCGAGTAGAGATGGGGATGCCCAAGTATTTGCACGAAAAGGCTCCGATTGTGCAGGACAGCAAGTTTGCGACTAGCTGCAGCTCCTCCAGTGAACAGGCAATCGGGTTGGCGACACACTTGCCCAAGTTAGTGTACAAACCCGACGCATCGCCGAAGATCTACAGGATGGTTTTGATGGCGACGATGTCATTCAACCCTGGCTTAATGAACACGACGACGTCGTCTGCATAAAGCGACACCCTTGAACGCACCGCGGCGCACCGGAGAGGTGAGAAGAAGGACTGGGACTTAGCCCACTGGATGAGTCCACCAAGCACCTCCATAGCTAGGACGAACAACATCGGTGACAGGGGGTCGCCCTGCCGCAAGCCTCTGGCATGGCAGATGCGGTTGCCCGGTCTGCCGTTGAGGAGGACTCTGGTGCTTGCTGATCCAAGGATGATGGACATCCAGTTCCTCCACCGTCGACTGAAGCCGAGCCGCTGTAGGACCTCCAAAAGGAAAGGCCAACAGACGGAATCAAAGGCTTTCGCGATATCGATCTTAAGAAGGAGGCAACTCTGCTTCTTCTGGTGCAAGGTCTTGCAGGTCAGTTGAACGGCTCTGAAATTATCATGTATGGACCGTCCCTGGATGAACGCGCTCTGACAGGGATGCACCAGATCATTGAGCACGAGAGCAAGCCGACGGGCAAGGCATTTGGCAATAAGCTTCCCAAAGCTGTGCATAAGGCTGATCGGGCGGTAGTCACTGATCTCCTGGGCTTCATTCTTCTTTTTTAGGAGAACCATGAGGGCATCATTGATTAAATGGAAGATACGCCCGTCCAGCGACCAGAACGCGTTGAAAGCGTTGAGGACGTCCAATTTGATGATCGGCTAGGCAACTTTGTAGAACAGCCCGGTGAAGCCATCCGACCCCGGAGCTTTGACCGATGGCAACTCCTTGATGGTCGCCCAGATCTCAAACTCTGAGAAGTAGACGTCCAGCATGGATAAGTCGTGCTGGGCGAGACCCAGGCTATCAAAATTCACAGTGCCCGGTCGTTGGAATGGAGTGCCGAGCAGGCCGTTGTAGTGGTCATACAATGCGTCTGCCATTTGTTCACTGAGGATAAGGTCATTCCCCTAGACCCTGAGCGAGGCGATGTGGTTCTTTCGACTGCAGTGGCAAGCCTGAAGATGGAAGAACCTCGTGTTTGTGTCCCCGTCGGCTAGGAACATCAACCTGGAGTGCTGCCTGGCGATTGTTCTTATGAGGGACGCGAGGCCAAGGCATTTGCATTTCATGTCCTTTCTCAGCGCACACTCCTCAGTCGATAGTGGTCACTGGTCCTGCGTGCATTCCAAACGCAAGACGACCTCGCGCGCAATGACAAGCTATAGGCGGACGCTCCCGATATTGCGCATACTCCAACTTTTTAGTGCGCGAGCGACGTTCCTGAGTTTGAAGTCCATGATACGGAATGCGTCAGCATGAAGCAAGGTCAGTTGCCATGCCGATGCGATGACATTGAGGAACCCTGGCAGCTTCGTCCAGAAGGACTGGAAGCGGAAGCGTTTGCGTGCCTAGGGAACGACATCCATGCGTAGCAGTAGTGGCGTGTGGTCTAAGTAGTCCGACGAGAGCGCACGCATGTGGTGGTTCGGGTATAGTTCCAACCAATCCACCGAAGCGAAAGCGTGGTCAATGCGCTCGAGCATTGGGTGCAGGCGCTCATTACTCCATGTGAACTGGCGCCTGTTTAGGTGTAGCTCCTCAACCGCCACCGCACCAAGAAAACGCCCGAAGCGACGCATACACCGTCGATCAAGCCGGTCGTTGTTCTTATCCACCGCGTGGTAGATCATGTTGAAGTCCCCACAAATGAGCCAGGAACCCAGCAGCGATGAGCGGAGAGCCGCGAGCTCGTTAAGAAAAGCCTGCTAGGCATTAGCATCCAGCTGCCCATAGACGATGGTGATCCACCAGGCCAACCTGGGATCACAGCGACTGGTGATTTTGGCAGTTACCGAATGTGCCTGCAGGGACACATGCGACGCCAACTAGGCGTCCGTCCTCTAGCCGAGGAGAACTCCACTGGCGCTATTCACAGTAGGCAAGAAGGCATACTCAAACGATGCTCCTAGGCATTCAGAAGCAAGTTGGTTGGATACATTGGAGAGCTTAGTCTCCTGCAAGCAAACAAGCGAGACCCTTTCCTAGACGATGAAGTCCCTAACGACATTGCGCCGCGCGTGACCATTGAGGCCACGGACATTCCAGACTAAGATGTTTTCATTCAACATTGACAACATTTGGCGACAAGGATGCAGAGGTTGCCTAGACCTCAAGCTCGACCCCCTCGATAAGCTGGATGCCGTTGATCGTAGAACCGGACGGGAACAACATGTTGATCGCCTCTCGCTTGGACTCCGAGAGGGGTTCGCCGAACAGGGCCAGGTACTCGTCGAAAGTGCTGTCCACTCCATTCAGTGCCTGCTACAGCGGGCGTACTCCCCACTTGGCCATCAACACATTCTGTGCCTACATCGTTGGATTCGGTGCCCTGCATTTGCTCTTGGCCGCAAGTCTGCTGCTCCGACGCGGCGGTGAGAGCGCTGTGTCCACCACACGGCTCTTCCTGGTTGCACGTAGTCTTGGGGGCTCAACTATGATAGGCTCTGTGATGACAGAGCATAGCTGCGACCAGAGGCGCCTTGATATCTCCGTCGGTGTAGCCGGGGCCGGCACCGCCGCCGCCGACACCACCGTCGATGCCGCCGCGTGTTGCCCAGGCTTGGGTGGAGAGGCCACAGTCGGTGCAGAAGGCCTAGTTGGTGTCCTTGCGTGATCAGGCGCCGACGTCGTCCATTCCAGTTCTAAGCCATCTTGGTCTGTTGTGCATCCCGTCCTTGATGGGCCGACGAACTCTGCCTGGACCTGATTGTTCGAAACCATAGGCACATGTGGACCCATGGACACATCTGCTCGTAACATTGAGTCGGACGACCGTGTTGGGCCTGCGAACTTAGCCTCAATGCAAATAGCCCACCAGTCCTCGTAGGCCGCCGTACAGTGGGACGCTAGGATGCGACGGCCCCCATGGAGTAACTTTGGGTCGTCCACGAGCAAGCAGCCCACAAAGCCAGACGCAGGGCCTTAGGGCGCATGCATCAGCATAGGAGATGGGCTCGATGGTACCAGCAACCGGTAGGCGCCCTTGGCACCCGAGGCAGGAGTCAGAGCTACGGCAACTGGCTTGGGTGGCTTGGAAGCCAGCTGCAAAGGAGATACATCAGCGGCGTGTGGAGCAGTGTCCGATAGTGACGGGGCCTCAGGCACCCACTCCCGAGGACGCACAGGCGCATGCACTCGAGGCCACGGTGACGCGACATCCGGAATCTCATGCGGGCCACCAATTACGATGCCCGCACGCCTGAGTCCATGCCTGCCAGTGACTAGCGGGCAACAAACCATCCCGACTAAAATAGACGGTTGTGCCAATGCGGTCGTGCAAGACGGCGATGAGAGACGACATCGACACCGGTCAATCCTAGGATGATAGCGATTGAAGTTGTTGTCGGCGGAGCCATCGTCGTCGCTGTCACGGCCGCCGAAGTAGTCATCCTCGGGGGTCGGCCCTCGTGGCGGACCGCCACACCCGTCATGAACCCCGTGGCTGGGGTTGCCGTCGCATGGATCGTCGTCTTCATCAGCATCACCCCCATCATTGCCATTGTCCGCAGGGGACGCCGGCGGCACGCTCCAATCTTGGAACGCAACCAGGCACAGCCTCACGAGGTAGCGCAGCCCCGGAAGCACGATCATAGCGGCCTCGACGGGGCTGAGGATGTGCGGCTCTGGGATGAACACGACCTGCTCATCTGGGATGAACCGCGGATGCAAACACCATGCCATGACGAATAATTCCCGGTCGTCATCCGCCGGGACGTCACTTGGCCGGACAACGTCAACCTCGGCACAAGCGGGTCCGAGGATGGCCTGAGCTGTGGTCGCGTTCCGAGCATGTAGGGGGACGCACCTCATCCCCACGAGCACCCTAAACGGGAATGACCCAGCACTGGCCCACGACGTCCTTCGCCATGGCCGCCAGATGAGAGGAAGCTGCCCCACCCCCCGGCGGCGTGGCAAGTACGCGGTCTCTGTCCTCGCGGCGTGTGAACCGTACGACGAAATCCTCTGGATCATGTCGCCGAACCACTGCATCCTCTTCCGTCAATCCGAAGCCGCCGAAGAGGAACCGGGCCACCATGGTCGTGGACACCGGTGGCCGTGTACCGCCAACCACCGCGATAAGCGCAAGGCCGAGCGCGTCCTCGGCAGCCAGGAACTCCGCCGAACGAGGGACGATGACGAACTCCGTGTGACGCCGGCGTTCCGCACGCCCTCCCATAGGCGCCTCAACGGCCACCCCCACCGTATCCACGATGGCTACAGAGGACGGCGGCGGCGGCGGAGGCGGGGGAGGTGGAGGAGGCGGAGTCAGTGGAGCGCAGCAGCAAGGAACCGTTGGCGACCTTCCCGTGGAGGTAGACCGCGCCGAGGGCGTGTCACTATCGGCGCGCCGAGCCTACCGGCCACCGGACGCCGGCCGCCACCGGGAGACCCTTGGACCCCTTGTCGACCGCGGCGGAGTGCGCCCGCGCTTAGTGCCCGCGTGCCTCGCAGGGAGTGGGCATGCGACGGCGCTGTGCCCCATGCACCAATAATTGAAGCACCTCGCCGGGAAGCTGCACTCTGCCTTGACATGGGAGCTCGCCAAGCAGTTGAAACAGAGGCCTACCAACGCCGGCGGGACAGGCCTTGCCGGCTTGGGCGGTGAGCGACGACGCCATCGATGGCGACTCTGCACCTAGAAGAAACCATCCGCATCTGGTTCCTCCAGAGTACGAGCAGGGTGCGTCGTAGGGGTGTCACGTCGTTGGTGGGAGGCAGGAGGCGGAGCCTAGTCGAGCTGGGGATGTGACCGACGAGCTGCAGCCATGAAGTCCCCAAGCCCCCGCCGGTTACGACGACGACGACGCGCATGTCGACGGTGCCCACCCGGCCCCGCTACAGCCTTACCTTTACCGGACGGCAGCGGTGAGGGCGGCTCGGAGTCGGAGTAGTCCTCCGAGTCACTGAAGGAGATCCGCTCCCTGCGACCACAGCCGATGAAATCGCCCGAGAAAAGGCCTGGTGACCCCGCTCCCAGGGATCTCGGCGACGGGAGCTCCTCCTCGGCTTCATCGGCCCATGAGCGACGGGAGGGCGAGCCATCCTCCATCACGGTGTGGTTTGGCGGTGGGGGGTTGTAGCGGTGGAGGGCTGGTGGCTAGCGGTGGCCCAGGCGGCCGCCGGCGGAGGTAGGGTGGCGGAGGTTCCTAGGGTCTTTTGGGACGGCACTCATCCTTCTCCAACTGCGTCCCGGGTGAAATTTTTTGTCTGGGAAAAAATAATCCTAGAAATTCAGTATGACCTCCTCCATTCTAGAAGATGGTTTCTTGTTTGTTATTATTACCCTTTGTTTTTTAACTACCGGAGGATCAACCGAGGTCAAGTGAAACCATGGGAGACCATTTTTATTTTTGAGCTTACCATGGGAGACCAAATGAGAAGCTACTGGTTGTCCGGACCAGAGTTGCCCCGGTGCCCCCAACAATTTGGTCCCTCCGGGCCCACACCGTCACCATCAGTGGATCACGACTATGCTTCTTTGCTCCAGACACGCACCCTGTTCGCATGATCGTTTCTGTGGCTTATAAGGCGACTGATGCTATTTTGTTGTGAGAGAAAAATACTGTATTATGACTGATAAGCATGGCTGATACAATTAAGTGAACATGGTGTATATTATTAGTCCTCAACAAACTTATCCCCCACTTAAAAGAGTGTTTCTTTTCCAGAGAGTCCAATTACAACAATAATTTATTCTATTTCTACATTTGTGATATTGTGAACAATGAATATATACTTCAGTCCTACATGAACTAATTACACACATACGTACATTTTTTCTATATATAAATAAAAAAATAAAATCTATTCCTACAAGTTTACCATTAGCATTAACCACGCGGTAACAAGCAACTAAGGGGGTGTTTGGTTCCGTGGACTAAATTTTAGTCCATGTCACATCAGACGTTTGGATGCTATTTAGGAGAACTAAATATGAGTTAATTATAAAACTAATTACATAGATGGAGACTAATTTATGAGACAAATTTATTAAGCCTAATTAATCCGTCATTAGCACATATTTACGGTAGCACCACATTGTCAAATCATGGACTAATTAGGTTTAAAAAATTCGTCTCGTAAATTAGCCATAATCTGTGCAATTAGTTATTTTTTTCGTCTATATTTAACACTTCATATATGTGTCAAACATCCGATGGGACATGGACTAAAATTTTCAGTAAGTAACCAAACACCCCTAATTAACCACAAGGACGCGCGCGGTAAACGAGGGGAGTGCAGAGAAGGCTCGCGGAAGGCGCCACGCCACGCCAGGCCACGCCGCGCCTGCCGTCCGCACGACGCCCCCATCGTTCGTCCCGCGACGCGACCGCGCTTTCCTCCTCTCCCCGATCCTCCCACCCCACCCGAGTCCCCTCTCCCTCGCCTATAAATACCCAGCTCCCGTCTCCTCCTCGCCGCCGCTACCCGACCCACAACCACCACCACCATCGCCAGGCAGCCACCATTACCCTCTCCCCCTGCCTCCGACCGCCACCTGGTCGCCTCGCCACCAGCCGATCGATCCCATCCCGTCCCATGCCGCAGCGCGCAGCGGCTGCACTGACACACCAGTGAGCGAGCAGAGCGAGGCGAGGCCTGATGCGGCAGCGGCAGCAAGGCGAGGAGCACCAGGAGCTGTTCGTCCAGTGGAGACCCTGCGACAAGAAGAGGTCTTAGGCCCGCCGCCGCCGCCGTCACGCGCACCGGCAGATAAATCCACCTTCTTCGGATCTACTCGCCCGTAAAGGCGCCGCCTTTTTCGCCGATCCCACCGGCCGGAGCCCGGGAAGAAAGAAAGAAAGACAGGAAGATGAGCGTGTCCGTGGGCCGGACCCGGGTGGGGAGGTACGAGCTCGGCCGGACCCTCGGCGAAGGCACCTTCGCCAAGGTCAAGTTCGCCAGGAACGTCGAGACCGGCGAGAATGTCGCCATCAAGATCCTCGACAAGGAGAAGGTCCTCAAGCACAAGATGATCGCCCAGGTAAAGCATGCCATGCCATGCCATCGATCCCCTGTTTCTATTCTCTCTCCTTCACCTTCACCCCGTTCTCTGTTCCTGCTCTGTTACGTGTTTCCTGTTCCATTCAGTTCCTTCTTTTCTCCTCTGATGAAGCTTAGAGCCAGGACGAAAAAAAATTCTCTCTTTCTCTTTTATATTACGTGCTTCAAGTTCCATTCAGTTCCTTCTTTTCTCCTCTGAAGATTAGAGTAGAGCCAGGACGAAAAATTGTCTCTTTCTCTTCATGCGTTTGCTCCTCCATTCATGAACATGGATCATGACTCCTTCGATGAGTTGTATAGGAGACGTGCGCTCTCGTGTCGTTTTCTTTTCAATCACGTGCTGTTCCTTACCTCCTGTTGATTTTTACGGATCTTCAGGGGAAACACGTTTGGAAGTCTGGTGAAACTTAAATTCACGCTCCTTTCCGTTACTCCACATCCTACACTTCTCTTCGCAGCTAAGCAAGTTGCGTTGCGTCAGAATCTGTCTTCTTTCAGAAATTTCTCTAGAGCCGCCACCATGCGAAAAATGGAATCGTCTGAAAATTAAATAAAAAAACGTTGGACCACCAGTTAGAATTAATACACCCGCTGGCGAGCTTTGACGGTAGCAGGCAGGCGAGCACGGGCGTCTCGTTTGGTCGTCTCGCCCGCCTTCCGTTGGAACGTGTGCGTCGTTGTTTGGCTGGGACGGTCAGCTTTGTCCTCTGAATTCGAGGCCAGTTTCTGACTTTTGACGCGCTCGTGCTGTTGCTGTTTGCAGATAAAGCGAGAGATTTCGACCATGAAGCTCATCAGGCACCCCAACGTCATCCGGATGTACGAGGTATACGTTTTTCCAGGGATTAATCCTCTGTGGAAGACTGATCAATAAATGGATTTTTCACGCTTGTGCAACCTGAAACTATATATGAGAGCAGAGTAAAAATGGCCCCAAACTGAATTCTCTGTTCTTCCTCCCACTAAGAAACAAATATTTTCTTTTGGATCGGCAATGAACTGATGATAAACGTTGGACTTTACTATGCCTTGTTTGATCTTTTCAAAAAGAGAGAACTATGCTTTCTGAGTGCTACTGATTATTTGTTGCTACCTGTTGCTTGATGAGTTTTACCTTTTGTCCCCTCTTTTGCGTCCTTGTCCACTTCTATGTGTGTCTGTCCACTTACGTGGTGTGTCCTCTCATGAAGGTGATGGCCAGCAAGACAAAGATATACATAGTCATGGAGCTTGTCACCGGTGGCGAACTTTTCGACAAAATCGTGAGTGTTCCGGTCTTTTCATCCTTGTCTGAATCATGCACTCAGGGCATGTGATGAATTTGCGCCCATCCTGTGGTATTAGGCTTCGCGTGGAAGGCTGAAAGAGGATGATGCAAGGAAGTATTTCCAGCAGCTGATCAACGCTATCGATTACTGCCATAGCAGAGGCGTCTACCACCGTGATCTCAAGGTGAGTATTGCTTAACAGTTTATATGGAGAAGTGCGCAGGTTCAGCAGGAAACTGTGTTTGATTGATATGTGCTTGTTTTTTTCCTTCTTTCTTTCAGCCTGAAAATCTTCTGCTTGATGCTAGTGGCACACTCAAGGTTTCAGATTTTGGATTGAGTGCACTATCTCAACAAGTCCGAGTAAGTAAATTGGCCTCTTTTGGATAAACATGTCCATAAAAAAAATACTATCGCCATAAAATAGTTTGTGTTTTAAATGTCGATTCCATGCTTTTTTTTACTCTCACCTGAACCTAACAAATAGAATATTTTCCAATCAGCTGATTATTTTTCAATATCCTTTTGTTAACTTGCAGGAGGATGGTCTGCTGCACACAACCTGTGGAACTCCCAATTATGTTGCTCCCGAGGTACTGACCACAACTATGCTTTTAATTATGTTCTTATTTCCACTCAGTAAAATATTCTGTTCTCATGTCCAGTGCTCTTGCATGTACAGGTTATAAACAATAAAGGGTATGATGGAGCTAAGGCTGATCTATGGTCATGTGGAGTGATTCTCTTTATCCTCATGGCGGGGTACCTCCCATTTGAAGATTCGAACCTAATGTCGCTTTACAAGAAGGTTTGCCAGTCTCTACAATGACAAGAACTCATGAAGCAATTGGCTTTCCTTTTTCTGAATGGTTGCTTGAGACTTAGTCTGATTTTTTATGAAGATCTTCAAAGCAGATTTCAGTTGCCCGTCCTGGTTCTCCACAAGTGCAAAGAAGCTCATCAAGAAAATACTAGATCCTAATGTTAACACTGTAAGTTCTACTGTTCATAGTCATCGTTTTAGATTCATTCTGTTCAGCATCTCAGGTTTAATAACTCTGTATCATCTTTTTATGGCCTGTGCAGAGAATAACTATTGCAGAGCTTATTAACAATGAGTGGTTCAAGAAGGGGTATCAGCCTCCCAGATTTGAGACAGCAGATGTTAATCTGGACGATGTCAACTCCATCTTCGATGAATCAGGGGTAAGCTTTTCCACCATACAGTTCAATTGTATTATCTCACAACTCATTGTATGGGCATGTTCAAAAACAGCTGCTTTCATTGCAGGAGCCAGCACAGCTTGTTGTTGAGAGGAGAGAAGAAAGACCATCAGTAATGAATGCTTTCGAGTTAATCTCGACATCTCAGGGCCTCAATCTCGGCACACTCTTTGAGAAGCAAACGGTATGTTCATATTCTTAATTGATGAACCTGAACTTCGGATGTCAGCAACCATAACACCTTTGCCTAACTGAATGCTTTGCAATGCTTGTATTACTAGGGTCCTGTTAAGCGAGAAACAAGGTTTGCATCAAGGCTTCCTGCAAATGAGATACTGTCGAAAATCGAAGCAGCAGCAGGACCCATGGGCTTCAATGTTCAGAAGCGCAACTATAAGGTAGTGGAAGTTAAGAATCAGGATGCAGCACCTTGTTTGCATAGTTCCATTTGCCCTGAGCATTACTCTGACCACAATTTCTGAACCATCAGCTGAAGCTGCAAGGGGAGAACCCTGGAAGGAAGGGTCAGCTGGCCATTGCAACAGAGGTACAGCTTCATGATTGTGCCTAGACTTCCTGTATGGTTTGTTGTACTGTTCTTGGTTGGTGCTTAGACTGAAACAAAAACTACCTGATGCCTGAAGGTTTTTGAGGTCACGCCTTCGCTGTACATGGTTGAGCTGCGCAAGTCCAACGGCGACACCCTTGAATTCCACAAGGTATATATATGGTGATTAAACTTGTAGTTCATAATGTGATGTTAACACTCGGTTGGAGCCACGCTAGGAATGAACGAAATAAACTGATTCTGTCATTTACTGGATGTGTTGTGCAGTTCTACCACAACATCTCAAATGGACTGAAGGACGTGATGTGGAAACCAGAGAGCGGCATCGTGTAAGGCAACGAACCGCGGCAACGGAGGTCCCCGTGATGGGTCTGCAACCAAGTTTTAGAAGTAGCGCTGCAGATAACTAGTCAGGGAGTCGGTGGAAACTGACCCAGTTACTGCTTCCTGTTTATTTTTATTATTATTAAATTTTGTCTAGGTGCTTTGAGACTAAAGTATGCTGGATAATGTGAATGAAGAATGTGCATAGTTTTCAGCAAAGTAACGCTGTCGAATTTTCTTTCTTCTGTGCAATATTGCACATGGGTGTGAATTACCCACTGCTGACGAAATTGTTATCCAGCTGCTAGAGGCTAATTCCAGACAAAATAAGGCAAATATGAATTCAAAATACTGTAATAATTCCTCTTCTCTATCTCTACTATAATGGACCAATCAAAATTGTACTATATCTCCCTAGAAAAAAGTCCCCTGCTGAGAGCCTCCAACCATTATACACCTAGGAAAATGCATACAGTAATTCATTTGCATTAAAATCAAGAGCTAATAAAACACCTAAACCAAATCCGATGACCACGGTTAGATGTGGAATGTCAGGCTTCTCACCCCAGCGCCCTCCTCGCACGCCGCACGCCGCGACCCGCCGCGACTACGATTTAACGAGCCAAGCCAATCATTACCGAATAAAAAAACGCGTTCAAAACGGCGCCGCCGCCAATGGACGCGTCGAGGACGCCATGGATCCCTCTTCTCTGGCTTTGAACCAACCGCTCCGCCGCCTCCTCCCGGATCCACCAGACCATCCCGCCGCCCGGCCGCGCCTCCTCCTGGATCTGCCAGACCAAGCAAAGCACACGCTGGTACCGCACGAGGAGGCGGCAGCGGCGGTGGCGGTAGGCAGGCAGGCGAGACCCGACGCCGCAGGGACCTGCTGGTGCACGACGGCCCTCGCGTCCATGCCGTTGGCCGAGGGTCGTAGTCCGCCAGCGTCTTGTCGTCCTCCATCTCCACCTTGCCGAAGAAGAGGGCCATTCTCGCGGGGACCAGCGCGCTGTCGGTGAAATCAGGGAGGAGCTCCTTTGAGGCGGGCCACGGTGTCGGAGGCAGAGATGTTGTCGAGCCCGATGCTGCACGGCCCAATCTGGCAGGGGAGGGCGAGGACGAGGGCAACGCGTCATCGGGGAGGACGAGGAGGACGCGGGAGACCTAGAGGATGCCGTAGTGCTCAGTGTCGCACACGTCGTTGAGCTCCTGGTCGTCCTCCTCCCGCCCGGCAATGAAGAGCCACTGCGACGGATTCCCCTCTCCCTGGACGCTCGTGGAGGCTCACCTCTTCCTAAGGCACATGGTGAGGCCCGATCTGGCTCAGCCCCCGTGCACGTAGGAAGAGGTGAGCCTCCGCGAGCGTCCAGGGAGAGGGGAATCCATCGTAGTGGCTCTTCATCGCCGGGCAGGAGGAGGACGACCAGAAGCTCAACGACGCGTGCGACACCGAGCACTACAGCATCCTCCAGGTCTCCCGCGTCCTCCTCATCCTCCTCGATGACGCGCTGCCCTCGTCCTCGCCCTCCCCTACCAGATCAGGCCGTGTAGCATCGGGCTCGACGACATCTTCGCCTCCGACACCGTGGCCCACCTCAAGGAGCTCCTCCAGGAGCGCACCGACAGCGCGCTGCTACCCGCGAGAAGGAGATGGAGAACGACAAGATGTTGGCAGACTACGACCCCCGACCGACGGCATGGACGCAAACGCCGTCGTGCGCCAGCAGGTCCCCACGGCGTCGGGTCTCGCCTGTCTGCCTGCCGCCACCGCCACCGCCACCGCCGCCTCCCCGTGCGGGACCAGCGTGCGCTTTGCTTGGTCTGGCAGATCCGGGAGGAGGCGCGGCCGGCCGATGAGATGGTCTGGCGGATCCGGGAGGATGCGGCGGAGCGGTTGGTTCAAAGCTAGAGAAGAGGGATCCATGGCGTCCTCGACGTGTCCATTGGCGGCAGCGGCGTTTTGAACGCGTTTTTTTTATTCGGTGATGATTGGCTTCGCTCGTTAAATCGTAGTAGCAGCGGGTCGCGGCGTGTGGCGTGCGAGGAGGGCGCGGGGGTGAGAAGCCTGACATCTCACATCTAACCGTGGTCATCGGATTTGGTTTAGGTGGTTGGAGGCTCTCAGCGGGAGCCTTTTTTCTCGAGGACCTAGTACAATTTTGATTGGTCCATTATAGTGGAGATAAGCCATAAGGGTTTACTAGCTAACTAATGATGTTTTCCAAAATCTTGTTTGGCCCAGTTGCCGCCGCGTGGAACGGAATGGAACGGGAAATCCGCGGCGCGAGCCCATTGGTAACCAGCCGCCCGCGCCCGGCCGTCGCCGCGCAGTGCAGGCGATGTGAATGCACACGCGGGCCGTCTCATTCTCCATCGAGCTCGAGTCACACGCCACACGGTCCACACCACTCTGCCTGCGCTCGCCCCGCCCGGCCTCGCTCGACCCCTCTCCCTGTCCTTGACCCGACCCGGCACGAGCGCGGCCGCGATGCGCGAGGAGGTGCGGAGCTCGTCGGCGGCGCCCCCCGACCCGCCGCCCGGGAGGTCGGCCTCGCCGCCGCCCACACCCGTCGCCAGGTACGCAGCGCTCTCTCCGAGCCCTTTCCTCGCGTGGCCGCTGGGTGTCCGCGTGGCGGCTGTGTCCGCCGACCCCCTCGGCGCCGCTGGTGCCTGGCCTCCGGATCGGGCTTCACAAGGCTTCCCAAGGCCGTGAGGTGGCGTGTGCTTGGAAAAAAATGAATTTTTGCTCAGGATTCGTGGCCCTAGTAATTTGAGTTAGCTGTGTATGTCAGACCTAGTAGGCCGTCTGTTAAACCCTAGGGTGCTCCAGTTACCTGAAATTACCTTTTGTTCTTGGGGTCTTCACTGCAGAATTTAGGAATTGGATGGGAATGAGCTTAGTATGTGCCACTGTAGCGTGCGAGTGTTGTTATGTCCATGGTCATGTTGAATAAATAAACCTTTTTCCCCCTTTTTTCCCATGGAAGTATATACTATCCATTTTCCGAGCTAATGGGGTCAAGGCTATTGTTGCAAAGATACATAAGGTCTTGCAACATCTAATCTGTTATAAACTAATATGGAATCATATGCTGTGCTGTTTTATGTTTAATATGTACAATTGCTTTGCGCTCTTCTGCTTTCTGCCTGCCTGCCTGTACTGAAGCTCCTCTGTTTTGTTCTTTGCAGTTCCGCTGGTGCCTCATCGCCCCCTGCACAAACTAATGTAGCTAGCATAGACTGGCTAGGCAGTGACCAAGTGTCCAAAGCGGGATCCTCTCATATTGCTCCGCCGGCATCTCAGCCTGCGCTTAGTACTAATGCTAATGGAGCTGCTGCGGACTGCTTTCAATCATCATGCAGACCGTGGGAACGAGGCGACTTGCTTCGTCGGCTGGCTACGTTTAAGCCTTCGACTTGGGCTTCTAAGCCAAAGGTTGTTTCTTCTCATATTGGGCTCTTGCTGACCTGTGGTGTTATAATTTTTGTGGTTAACTATTCATCAACTGTTGATTTTTCTGGTGAGGTATTTGACCTTGCATCTTTGCAAGCACATTTGTTTAGAACCACCCTAATCCCTAAATAATGGTTTGGAATAACTGAAGAGCTCTGGCAAACTTGCTTATGGCTGGCTGATTGGTTGTCAATCTCAGATCAAGGCATGCCAAATATCAGTTACTCCATCCCAAATTATAAGTCGCTTTGATTTTTTTGGTACATCCATTTTGCTATGTATCTAGATATAATATATGTCTAGATACATAGCAAATTCTATGTATTGAAATAGTCAAAGCGACTTATAATTTGGAACGGAGGAAGTACAATGTTATCCCTTTGCAACCTCATATGATGTTTTAGATTTCTGTACAGCTGCACACTTGCACAATATGAATGCATACACCTAATCAAAGAGGAATACCCAATAAAGTTGTTTCTCCTGCTATGATACTAATGTATTCTTTCATCTGCAAAACCAATAAACACAGAGAATGAGTATTTTTGCTTTTAACATATATAATCGGTTAGGGGCACTTCAGGAAGATATGGATATATCTCTTTCTGAAAACCAACAACATCAAATAAAATAACCTTTTGTCCCTCCTAACAAGATTGGAGGGAGTGATTTTTGTGCTGCATATGTTGTGGCTTGGAAAATATTCTATTTTTGAAGGCTTAATCTTCATTGTGCTATTATTGAACTTGAACATATTGTCATTCTTAAGCAGTGGACTAGTTAAAATTATGTCTACATTGATATTTTTATATGCTCCCTTTAAAATGCCAACCTGTTTGACCCCATATAGCTTATTTGTTGTTGTTGACTTCTATTTAAAAATAGATAAACTAGGAAATTAAATTGACCACAATAGTTTATTGAAAAAGAACACTATTGACTTAATTTTTACAGGCTGCTAGTTCACTGGCTTGTGCTCGAAGAGGCTGGGTGAACATTGACATGGACAAGATTGAATGTGAATCTTGTGGTGCACATCTTATGTTTACTGCATTGACATCCTGGTCCCCTGCTGAAGGTATGCTCGAAGTCAACAAGTTTTTTCTTTTAGTTTTTGACCTTTTTCCAAGCTGGAACTCTCAGGTTTTCCTTACAATGCTAGGTTTTATACCTCATTTAAGTGGCAAAAACTCATTAACAGATTTGTGCAATGGGTTCTGAGAAATTAAGCTTGTTTACTCGTGACTAGCATTTTGTACAGCTCTTGCTATTTTTTGTTTATCAATGAATGATTTCTTGAAGGGCGGGCCTGGTGCATGCGGTAGAGTCTTACCGCCTGTGACCGGAAGGTCCCGGGTTCGAGTCGCGGTCTCCTCGCATTGCACAGGCGAGGGTAAGGCTTGCCACTAACACCCTTCCCCAGACCCCGCACAGCGCGGGAGCTCTCTGCACTGGGTACGCCCTTTTTTTTTTAATGAATGATGAGTTCTTGGACCAATTGATCATTTCACAGACTTAAATATGTCATTTTTTTCATTGGCATCATTTGGTAGTTTGTAGTGCAATGATGTTATTACCTGCACAGAAAAATCTGAGCCAGTGAATGCTGCAACTAAGGGAACTATTACTTGTTCTATGTCACACATTTACTTTTATTATATCAATATGTTGCAAATTGCTACCTCCTTGCTTTTGTTGACAGCAGGGTTCTCCTCTCTGAAATAAATAAGAAACTGTTAGCTGAATTTACCATTTGCTTGTACCAATTGAGTGAAGGAACAGAGTGTTTGTTTTGTATTCTTAGGCTAACCTTTATATGACAAGAAATGCTATTAGGTGCAAATTGTTATTATCCTCTTGGTACTAAGTTAAAGGCTAAAGCAATCCAACTTGTTTGGAGTTTATGGTTCAATCTGTTTTTGTATGATAAGGCTGGAATTTACGGCAGTTACCTGCTTCTTCTATGTTGTCCTGTACACTTTGTTTCCAATGGAAGATGGCTAAGCTTCCTTTAATCCTAAAAAAGGCAGAAATAAATGCATCAATGCAACTGAAAATATACTGACCACTGACTGCTTAATTTTGATGCTGCTCATGCCCGTTTGCATGGGTTGGGGGTATACTTTGTGAAAATTGTGCAACAGAGGAGGCATATCTATTTTCTTTGTTGTGAATGTTTTCTCGGACAGCAGAACTATATTGAGTTGGTTGGACTTGATATTGGCTGAACTTATGCTTATTACGTCTAAGTGTATTTATAGTGCATTCTCAATCCAGGACATCTATGCCACTTTATCATTGGATGGTAATACAATTTATTTTAGTTTCTCAGTGCTGATGAACTGTTTTAAGTTATTGATGGATCTACAATAGCTAAAACTTTATCTGGTTTTACTTATGTTTTTGTCACTTAGTTAAGCTGGAATATTGCCAGTATCTTATCACAAAATGTAACATGTTCATTTGGGAGACCTAACTAACTTGTTTGGACCTTTATGTTATGTTGTAGTTGCAAGTGCTGGGGAAGCTTTTGCTGAGCAGCTCGATGCATCACACCAGAATGATTGTCCCTGGAGAGGAAATAGCTGTGCTGATAGTTTGGTCCAGTTCCACCTAACCCCATCAGCTCTTGTTGGTGGTTTTAAAGATCGCTGTGATGGATTGTTGCAGTTCACGTCTCTTCCTGCTATTGCCTTATCTGCAATTGAGAGTATGAAACTCACTAGAAGCGTTCAAATTGATCGAGTCTTATCCCAGTCAGTTACAATTTTGTCTGGGGAGCTGGGCTACAGAACAGACAGTACAACGGGAATTGATATCGGCCAACAAGATGAAACCTGCTGCTACTCTCAAGTATATCTCTTCATCTCTTTCCATTGATGCCTTCTTGTTGCATTTTTCATTGCTGTATTATTTTCAGAACATGGAGCTTTATTTGATCTAGGCCACTCCCATCTGATTGATATAGGCACAGAAGCTTATTAGCGTTTGTGGATGGGAGCCTAGATGGCTTCCTAATGTTCAAGATTGGGAAGAGAATTCAACCCGCTCTGCCAGAAATGCAGGCTCAGCTGAACCAGATGGCCAATTCCATTCCCAATTTCCTGAGCATCATCAAAATTCATACTCTGCGTCAGTTAAGAAAGACAAGGGGAAAGGTAAAATGCGTGTCAAAGATTCTGGATGCAGCATGAGATCACCTTTGCTGGATTGCAGCCTATGTGGAGCTACAGTGAGAATCTGGGACTTCAGATCAGTGCCACGGCCTTCTCATTTTAGTCTGAATAACATCGACATGCCTGATACAGGAAGGAAGCCTGTGTTGATCCGCGGAATTAGTGCTACAAGTGGTATCAATGGACTGGTTGCTGAAGGAGCAGAGAGAGAGAATGTTGAGGGACGTGATGAGGCAGGTATTGATGAGGGTAAGTCTCTGTCGAATGCTCAAGTTGACTTAAATCTGAC
This sequence comes from Miscanthus floridulus, assembly GCF_019320115.1. NCBI lineage: Eukaryota > Viridiplantae > Streptophyta > Magnoliopsida > Poales > Poaceae > Miscanthus > Miscanthus floridulus. The sequence continues at coordinate 15,792 of NW_027096655.1, read as the reverse complement.
AATGGCAGGAGGTTTGCCATCAAACTATTCTGCATTGCCCCCAATGCCTGGACATCTCAATTATGGAGGAATGGGAAGAGATCTAATTATTGGGCAACCCACTGGAAGCGAGCTTGGTGGCCATGCAGCCTCATTTGAATCTCGGGGCCCCAGTTCGAGAAAGCGTAACTTGGAGGAAGGTGGGAGCACAGCTGACAAGCCAATAAACAGGCTTCAGCCTGCTGACAGCATTGAGGGAACTGTCATTGACCGTGATTGTGACGAAGTTGATGACGCCGCACAAGATTCTGGTGCTCGGAGCAAAAGGATTCGTGGTTTTAATCTTTTCGATATCAATCGTCCATCTTCTTCAGGAGCTGGTCCCAGCAGAAACTTAAGTTTAGACCTGGATATAGATGTTAATAAGTTTGATACATCCAATGCCGAGGGTCCATCTGTCCTTCGCAACCCATTTCCGAAGGACTCTATGCGGGCATCTTCTGTTATTGCGATGGATACAGTTCACGGTGTGGAGGAAAATTCAATGGAAAGTGTTGAATACCATCCATGTGATGTTGATGATGTTAATAAGCCTTCTAGTGCACTCAGGAGTGGTGTAATGAGTGACACATTGGATCTGAATTATAGCAACCAAGCACAGCAAAGCAGTTTTGTACAGCCTGCTGCTGAAACTGAAAGCAATGCAAGAGAGATAGGAGGGAGTAGTATGAATGGAGGGGAAGAAGTCCTCAATGCTGAAACAACTCCTGCATTTGCTAGAGATCAACTTAGCCTGGGAGTTAGTGGAGGGAGTGTCGGGATGGGTGCCAGTCATGAAGCTGAAATTCATGGGACTGATGTTTCTGAGCATAAAACTGGTAGTGTTGTTGGAGACGCTGATCCAGTTCCCGAGCTCATTGAGACTATGGGCCACACTGGTGAGTCAGCCCCTGGACCTGCATTGATGGATGAGTTTGTCCCTGAAGAAGTTGGTCGAGAAGATCCTAATGGTGACAGCCAAGATATGGCATCTCGGTTAGCGGTTCGAGCTGACAGTGGTTCGAAAATTTGTGGTTCAACTAAAGCTGATTCAGTTGAGAGTGGAGAGAAGATGAGTCGTGAGAATAGCGCACATCCTTCTCTTTCTTGCAACGCAAGAGTTTATTCTGGCATTGATGCATCAAAAGAGGAAGTGACTGGTATAATGCTAACTAATGATGACTATGGTCCAGGAAATGGTCTAGGTACATGTTGCATACACTTGCTTCTGTTGAACTACATTCGTCTCTTATCATGAAGTTTTATGTTTACCATTGTGGATTACATTCATATAGTCTTCGATTTGCCGTAAAAATTGCATATTTCTCTTATTGTACTCAACTATTGCTTGCATCCTTACTTTTGCCATTCCAGCATAATTCAATCAGTTAGGCCTAGGGCACAAAAACTTCAAGTAAATTGACCATTTGTCCCTCAAAAACTGCATGGCTTCCTTTTTGTTTGTACATGCTATTTATTCTGTTCTTATGCTTGGTTGTCAGGAGCAACAAATGGAGAAAATGATTATGAAACAGATCTTCCGGACTTTGATCCAATAAGGCACCACAACGATTACTGTCCTTGGGTGAATGGAAATGTTGCTGCTGCATGTTGTATTAATACTGGTTCGAGCACAGCTCTTTCTGGCTGGCAGCTCACGGTAGATGCCATCGAGACTTTGCAGTCTCTTGGGCAAGCTCAAAATCAGACCATGCAGTCAGACTCTGCGGCTTCATTATATAAGGTACATGTTGCTTCATCGTTGTAGTTTATCCTATCATCTTGTGGAAATGTTGCTGTCTTGTTGCTTATCATCAATTGGAGATATAAATAGATCACGTTGTGTACTTCAGCAAATTCTCGTTTAGTTATACAGCCACCCTCACGTCTGTTGTGTCATATGCTGCAGGATGATCACGTACCACCTAGCCGGAAGCTGCTGAAAAGGGCAAACCACAGCAAGAGCTAACCTTTCGAGCTTCACAGCAAGAGCAAAGATTCTTCTATGCTCATAGAAAAGTTTTCTTCTCCAGGCCCTAACCTGAGCAGGGGCAATGCTTTGCAGTTTTGTGAAACGTGGTCTTGGTGTGGTCGTGGTGCATTTACCGAAAGAACTCAGAAATCAGGATAACGCATGATAAGAGAGAATTCTTAGGCAGTGATGTGTGCAGATGATTGGGTTTGTCCCCACCGTCTTGCCAAATTGTGTATGTCAGGTTTGTATCTATATATATGTTATGCTATATTTCGTAACATGTAACTTTCCATTTTGTTGATGGTTTGTGCTACTGAATAATATTGGCAGACAACCACCGTTACATATTTTGGTCACGCAAAATATCTTGTTTTTATCGTTGTCAGATTTTGTGCGTTCTACGTACTACTTGTACAGCGTTGCCAACGGCCCACCCCCTCGTGAGTTGCGAGACTGGTGACCGCATCACCTGTCTCCAACGGCGGGTCGTTTGCTGGATCAGATGTACGGAAGACAGAAGTCCGACGGCATCAGAGGTTGTCCATGTGCAAAAACTTAGAAGGCCGTCGAGATGTTAAGCTTCCATGTTGTTGGACGTGTATCATATGCTAGGGCTCCCACTAGAGTATTTTCAGGCTTAAAATACAAAGTTTGGGCCCTGGTGGTTTGGTTGAGAATGCCTAGGATTTATTTGTAGCCCTCCTACTCTCTTTTGGTTAAATACAAGTACTACCAAGACAAAAAAAAAAAACATCCCCTATAAAAAAAGGAGGGGAAGAATCTTTTCTTTTTCTTTTTTTTTTGAATCTAGAATCTTTTTTTTTTCAAGAGTGAGCAAAATAGTTTTTTGATGAGAGTGGGACAAAAAGCAGTTTTTTAACTGAGCGAGCGAAAGAGCACACACCTTTGGAAACACATTCTTGGCATCCGATGCTCCAAGCCAAGGCGGCAAGGCCATAATCATTAAATCTGCTGATGTGTCATAGTATCAAATACAAAATGAAACTTAGATGAAACCCCACTAAGACTAACATCAGTTTGCAAAAACTGTGATATTACGCCTTTACTAATCCCGACAAACATATTACATCGAAGTCTCATTTGTTCTTAACGTTTCGCAACATTAGCTTCGTGCTACTTCGAAAAGCACCGCACTAGGTTTGTGCTACTTTGGAAAGCACCAAAGCATATTGCTGCATCAATCACTTCGCCCAAGCCATCAACTTCGGAGACAGGGGTGGGTCCACTTGTATTCAAGAGTATTTAGTTGTAAGTAGGGAGGGACAGAGGGAGTAGTAATTCAGTATAGCTACTACATATTCCGTAGCTTTATTTAATTTTCTTTTGTCGACGCAGAAATTAAGATTACATAACATGCATGGGTATACTAATAATTAAAGATGAATGTATGACACATACAGAGAAACTAAAAAGCCATGATATAGTGTTTTTCTCTCAAAACAAAACAGCATCAACCGGTTTATAAGCCATAAAAACGATCAAATGAACAGAGTGCAAGAAAGCATGTGTTACAACAACGTTATGCATGGCAAAATATATATAGTAGTGCAGGCACACCGTGGAGCGAGAGAATGATTATGCTGACTTTAGTTTCTCAAACTTGAAGACAGGTTTGCGTGGATGTGCGGCAATTTGCTCCTTCAAGTGCGCCACGTGCTCTGCTTTTTTATCATAACCCTTAAGCCACACTGTGTCGAGGAAAAATAGATGGTTAAGCCCACTCTCCTCGTTTGAAGAAATCCGGAAATCCGATCCTGTAGAGCAGTGGATTATCAGCACTCTAACATGTTCCGCTATACTTAAGTTTGGAAAGCTACCTCTAACGCAGAGCTGCAATCAATCTTGAGAACCTGTGGTTTGATACCCAACGTATATCCACGACCACTATCAAATTCACCGACGACCGGCTTGAATTCTAGCTTTCTTACTTGATGAGTCGCCTTGATACAAAGACGACGTAGGACTGGTAGGATCCCTATACTTGTACGTGTACGTGGCAACGATTCCACTGATTGATCCATGCCCTCTTGGCTTGATCCATGACCAAATTGTGGGCCCTTCTTCAACTTGGTCACAAGGCCATCATTTATATTCTCCCAGAATGAGCGATCGGATTTGGCCACAGCATCTATTATTTTGGGAAGTCCACCACACTTGGGCACAATGCGATTTGCATGCTTCAACTTTTGCTCATCCGTCCATTCGTCGTCCCACTTCTTCCTCATATTAGCAACCTGCGTTCATAATTAAGTTTATCAATTTCTAAAACGTACACAAATTCAATTTCAAACAATACTAACTCCATAGTTTAAGCTATTATAAGCATTTCATCTGAATTCATCACTAAAATCATTTTCAAAGCAATGGACTCAACTGAACATAAGCATCCTCAGATCTATTGAACTGTATGTTTGATGGATTTTTGTCAGTATAAAGTCCATATGTACACCCTTGTCCATGTGTCACTACCAGAATCCTTATATTTCATGAGAGTGAAAAACAGTCACGAAATACGGTTTTACTCTCACGAAAATAATGCGTGAGGGTACACCGTCACGCATCACCTCTCACTATATTAGACTCACGGAATACATAATTTCATGAGAGTTCACCGCCACAGATTCTTTTCATGAGAGTTCACCGTGACGGGCTGACGGCCACCCTCATGAAAATAATGTTGCCACCAGATTTGCATCAGTGTTTTCATGACAGTTTTTTGTGGTATTTCGTGAGAGCTCACCGTCACGAATGGATTTCGTGAGTCAGGTTATTTCGTGAGAGTTCACCGTCACGATTGGATTTCATGAGAGTTTGGTTATTTCGTGAGAGTTCACCTTCACGAATGGATTTAATGAGAGTTTGGTTATTTCGTGAGAGTTCACCATCACAGATTGATTTCGTGAGAGTTTGATATTTTCATGAGAACACCACCACGAAAACAAGTTATTTCCTGAGAGCAACCACCATGAAAATTACCCAACAAGAGCATCTCAATCCAAATTCCAATTGCACATATATGGTCCAAATGTCAATACAACACACACACACACACACACACACAGATATATATATTCCGATTTCAACACAATTGTCCAACCATTACAATAAAAGCTCATAGTCCTAGACTTCTAAGCAATCCAACAAAAGTTCCAGCACATCCTGTCTCATTCCTAGCCATAACAGATGGTGGCGATAACTTTGGTGGTGCCCATATCTAACAACCAACCTGCACAGAGCTGTAATGAAGAGTATAAGAAAAAATTCTAAAAATGTAGATTTATCTCAAATTCATTGCCACAGCCGAATGGTAGCAGGAAGTTTTTTCCCTTTAATGAAAAACAGGGTCCAAGACAACAAAATCAAATACCAAAACTGAATTCAAATGGATAGCAACCAGCTGTTCTAGAAATCTAAGTATGAACAAAAATCACTCAATCAACACATCGAGTATTTCAGCATGTAATAAACAGAAACAGCTCTACATGCATTAGTTATTTATTTGATAAGGAAACCAATCATGAAAGGAGAGCCTTCCCCCCAATCACTAGCTGGTTCAAAGCTTAAAGTTGGAGACAAACTACATATGTAAACATAAACAATTGATAAATTAATCATTCCAAATCAAGAGCTAGAATATGGAAAAAATCAAGAACAACATATAGCTTCAAAGCATAGTAACCTGATGTTCTTATTTCTTAACAAACTTCAAATTATCAGGAAGTGCATGTTATACAGTAGCTAAATTAATTATGGACTTAAAAAAATGAGACTACATGTTTGGTTAACTTGCAGAATTCAAACTTTAGAGAGACTACATAGCTAAGAACAATATTAGAAAAGTTAAGAACAGATCTTTACCAAGGTACTCCGTAGTGGACTGCAGTGGTCCACCATAACACAAAAGGAAAGTAGCCATCTCATCACCAAAAAAACTTGAGACACTGCAAGTAATTGGGAAAGGATAGTGCATAAGAATTTACCCTCGAAATTAATAGGAGAGAAGGCTGCAACTAAAACATGAATTCAGTGACTTCTGAAAAAACAACGGAATACTATGAACTATCTCCAGAAGGCGCTAGCAGTAGCACACAACACACTAGATTTAGACTTGCAGTTGCAGAGAAGACACAGGCCCTTTATATCTTCTATTCGAATCATGTAAAGACTTGCAGTTGTCAGAGCTATTGCCTACAAAGTCAGAATACTTCATCTAGGAAAAAAAAAGAACTTTTTCTTTGCAGGCTGGGCTTATAAGATGGAAGAAATGAAGGATGAGTACCTTTCTATCTTTTTTCCAGGATAGTGTTCTTCAGGTTTCTGTCGTCTTGTAGCACATCTCTTGAGATTACTATTCAACCTACTCTAATCCCGGATCCAGGCCCTGTACCCCTTTTGGATCCAAACTTCATCTCAGCATATGCGTCCAACTGAAGTGCCAAATCAAATATGTAAAAAAAGACATTATCATGCTAGTGCCAAATCAAATATGTAAAGAAATACAGTTTTTGCACAAGCACAAGTGCATTTCCAGTCCCTCCAAAGATGCACAGCAGAATACCAGAAATCACAAAGGCTCTACCAGTTCATATTTATAGTTCATGAATCAAATCAATATATCATATAAAGGTGCAGATAATCCACTTTTTAAGTAAGAGGAATAGCTCAGTAACAGACAGGTTATAGATATGATAGAGATTCATTATCAGTTAGATCATCATCATGCAAAAATCAATATTGTATATTTACAATGGCATCCTTTGCAGTGCCGAGAAACCAACAGCTATAGAGATATAGATCTACATATGCTTACACAACATAGAGTCTAGTAATATAGGCTTAAGTTTTTCCTTACTCTCAAATTAATATATTTCAGTCTGTTCAACAAATTAATTAAATAACTGTACTTTTCAACTTTCGCATGTAATCCTTTCTATCCTATGGAGAAGAGTGTTCTGCTTGGGCCTGCCCAACACACACTCATGGTCTACGCATGGACTCATGCATCGGACGCTGGCCAACACAGGCTAAATCCCTTGTAATCCTTTTTATCCTATGGAGTCAGGTAATATAGGCTTAAGTTTTTCCTTACTCTCAAATTACGTATGGTTTAGGCTAAATCCCAGGAAATGAGTATATGTACACATCTCATGAGACTACTATTCAACCTACTCTAATCCCAACTATGCAAATACATACAGTTCCCAGGATTCAATGGAAACAAATGAATCTTCAGAAAAACATAGATACTTGCAGCTGCAGAAATTGGTGTCGCTGCAAGCTAGTGAATCTGCAAGCGAACAGAAATTGGTGCGTTTTGCACAGGAGGAAGGGAAGGAAAGGGAAGGGATGACATACCTTGTGCTTCATTGTCGCAGGGGCCGACGAAGACCTGGCGTACGGCGGAGGCGCCGTTCGCTCAGAGGCTGCGACGGAGCCCGCGAGGCTACGGCGGATCCGGCACGTGCGCCCGCGCTTGCGCCCGTCGGTGCCGCGCCACAAGCCGTCGTCATGCCCCGACCTCGACCCACGCCGTCCTCCGGCTGCTCATCGTCGTCGTCCTAGTGGAAGGGGCGCCGCCACCGTACGGAGCCGCTGCTCGAGGGAGCACCATCTCCAGAGCTGAGCACGCGATGCCGCTGCTCCCCAGCTCTCCGCGCTGAGGGGTCGTGCCGCGCGAGGGAGGCCTCAACCCCGCGCCGCCGTCGTGTCAAGCACGGCCGCGAGAGTGCCACCTCCGTCACCTACCAGTATATGCCTGAGTAAAAGAGAAAGAGAAAAGGGAGAAGAGATCGAGAGCAGGAGATTAGGAGGTTAGGGTTTGGGAGGGATGAAGAGGTTCGTATATACTTTTGCTTTTCGATCCAACGGCTCTGATTCATCCGGGGATCATCCAAGGGTTGCAATACATCGGGCCAAAGAAATGGGCTGACCAAGCCATTGCTATTGGGCTTTGGCCTGCATAGTAATAGGATTAATTACACTTCCAAAAATTTTATGAACTCTAAATAGAATAAGACATAATTTTTAAACTATAAGTGAATTCAAATAAAAAACTCCTCAACTACAAAATTTTAGAAATCATCAATATCTACAATTTTTGTTTTGGTCATTTCTCCGTAAGACTTTTTTTTAACAATTTAAAATTTGAATTTTAAAAAATGAATACTTCAAAAAACATTTTGAAATAGTAAATGAATTCAGCTAAAAAAGTTATCAACAACAAAGTTGTAGAACTCATCAAGACCTACAACTCTTATTTTGGTCATTTGTGCATCCGATAAAGTCATAGTAACATTGTTCATAAACTTTACATATGTCTCATATGGTTTCATAAAGTATAAGAGAGATATATAAATTTTGTGAACAATGTTACAATCATTTCATTGGATGAAGAAATGACCAAAATAAAAGTTATAGATCTTGACGAGTTGTACAACTTTTATGTTCACGACTTTTTTAGCTGAAATCATTTACTGCTCCAAAATGTTGTTTGAAGTTGTGTTTTTTTGGAATTCAAATTTTCAATTGATAAAACAAAGTCACATGAAAAAACAGCCAAAATAATAGTTGTAAGAACACAATAGATTGATAGAGCACGATTTTAGAAACATTTAGGAAAAAGAATCACCGTATTTGGAGTTAGCATGAGGGAGAAAGACTAGTTACCAAATTTCGCTACCGATTAAAAGAAGAAAACCTTTGTTCATGTTCTTGAATTTCTAGTATTTAAGCAATTATTTTTGTACTAAGAACATGTAACCATATTTCGTGGGGGTGGAATCTGACTCTCATGAAAATGATTACTCTCATGAAAATAAATAATTTCATGGGGGTATTTAAATACTCTCACGAAAACAACCAATTTTCATGACGGTGCGTGGAACACTCTCATGAAAACAATTTTCGTGAGTGTCTATTATCACGAAAATCATAACTTTCGTGGCGGTGTCGAATCACTCTCATGAAAATATGTTTTCGTGGCGGGGATTTACATCACTCTCATAAAAATATTATTTTCATGAGAGTTTGTTTTTCACTCACGAAAAAACGTCCCTCTCACGAAATATCCAGTTTCTGGTAGTGTGTACTACCAAGCATATAAAAAAAAAAGGAAAATACCTATGGAGATACATATGCGCTGTCACGTACATGCAGCCAAAGAAGCTAGCAGGCTTCTTCATGAATTTAGGAGAGAAGCTAATATGCCGCAGCGCCATGCATGCATGTATGCACCTCGACGTGCAGGCAAAGGAGCTAGCAAGCTAACAAGTATATATACGTTCAATCAAAGAAGCTAGCAACCATTTGCACCGGCTTATACGTAGCACAGTGCCATGCATGCGCGTAAATGCGCCTCGACGTGTAAATGGAAAAAAGCTAGCAGGTGCCAGTCATGATAAGTATGAAACTGGCTGTAGGACGCGTGCGTACGCCGGTCCATGGTTTGTATATTTCTGCAAAGGTGTACACCAACAGGATGGTGTAGCCTGGCGCGACTCGATCGGTACGTGATCTGGCCGGAATATCCTAGAACCCTCGGTATATACGGCTAGCATATGTATGGGATTTCCAGGCGACGTATGTCTATCGGCTGCAAATCGTTGAGTCAGATATATGTGCATATATATCTTGTTCCTTCAGATTGTTCAATATAGCACTCCATCTTGCTGGCCCGCATGTCAGGGGCTGCATAGGAGAGATGCTAGTTGATCCCGGTGTTTGGATGGAATACAATCGCAATACACGTCCACGCAGCCAGCAAATATCTCAACTGGCCTTCTAGAAACTTGATCACGAAGGATAATTATCACGTGGAGATAAGTACGCAAGCTGTCTTGCCAGCACCGGATATCTCGCTCTGCTAACGAACTCCGGCGGCACGTGCGTGTGGCCCAACAGGCCAGCTGCTACCCTAATTGCCTGCCTATATAAAGGAGCCTCAGGACCCCTGGGAGAGCCCAATCGCACTTTGCATCCACAAAGCAACTAGCGCCGCCGGGCTCTCCTGCCACAAGCGTGTATTCGCAATCCGCAACACCGACGTCCAGCCGCGAGGGACTGTCAGCGCTGTGCCTGTGCACCAACCGGCAACAGACGCTGATCAGGCAAGCTCCGAAGGCAAGAAGAAGGCCCAGGAAAAGAAGGATCACCAAGCTCGGCCCAAGTCCAGGAGTGTGCGCTTCTTCGGCCCAGAGTGGCGTCATGAGTGAGCCTGTGCGTCATGTGTGTGCGTGGCCTAGGGTGGCCCAACGTGGCGTCATGTGTGTGCGTGAGTCGCCGTTCGGCTTATATGTCGCGTAGAGGAAAAGGCAGGGGTATGAACATTGTATGAACCTTCTTCCCAAGTAATCGAGATTCATCTGTGCTCGTCCCTGTGCTCTGCTCCCCTTCCCAAACTCTGATTCCTCCCTTCCAATCCTGATTGCTTCCTCCTTCTCTCCGATTGCTGCTAACAATTGGTACTCGGAGCCACCTTCCTCGGCACTACTCTCGCTCCCGCCTTGATCTGGGATCGTAACCCCCGTCGGCAGCGGATCGCTGAGTCCTCGCTCCGGTGAGGAATCACGTGAACCATAGGTCCAATCCGAGGCTGATCCGGTCGGCGTGAATCAAAGGTTGTTGCCCGCCCATCCCTACCCTGGAGCCCCACCAAATAGATCACGACCACTTCACCCGCTTCCGTCGAAATCTGGGAGCAATGGAGCCCAACTTCAAGCTGATGTTGGATGAGATGAAATCCATGCAGACGGCCCTCGAAGGCAGCATCGTGGCGGTCAATTTGTCGCTGGGCACCCGCATCGGTGCCATGGAGCGCACCATTTCCGACCGCTTCGGACGCTTGGAGGATGCAGCGAAGGTGTTCAAAGAATGGAAGCCCACTGTCGACGAGTCCGTGAAGGAACTCCGCGCCGAGATCGGCGCCATCCGCAAGTCTGAGGAGGCCGTCAACAAGCTGCGGGAGGAGATGACGACCTTGCGCAAGACGGTGAGCCGTGCGGCGCTGGATGCAACTCCAAGCGCTGCGTCTGGCGTCCTGTCTCCGCCCATGGTGTCCACGATCGGGGCCACATTCGGCGTGTCCTGCCCAGGGGTGGCCTCGACCGGAATGCAGTTCGGCAAGCTACCTTCCGTGATGACCATGGCTGGAGCGTCGTGTTCCGTCAAACCTCCTCCAATGGGGTCCGCGGCGGGAGTGTCATCCTCCACCGGTCCCAAGGTTACTGGCCCGTTTGTTGGGCACAGCGTCGAGCACCATCACCGGGGATTCGAGTTCCAAACTCTATCCCCGGTCAAGGGTACGCACAGTCACTTACCTCCCTATACCCACCCTCATCCGCAGTCTCTTCCTCATCCTACTTTTGCCCTGCATAGATCATACTCTAGTTCCATGCTGGATATGGGTCAGGATGCTGTGGAGCTGGGGTTGGGAGCACAAGAGGCACCTGAGCTCTGGGATCCTAACCAATCTAATGACAAACTCCCTAAACTGAATTTTCCCAAATTTGATGGCGAAAACCCACGCCTCTGGCTTCGCAACTGCACTGATTATTTTGAGATGTATGAGGTGGCTCTGCGTCGCTGGATCAAGGTATCCACGATGCATCTCACAGGAGCCGCCGCGCGCTGGTTTCCCGCTGTTGAGCAGCAAGTGTCCAGAATGTCTTGGCCCCAATTGACTGCCTTAGTGATGGAGCATTTTGGCAAAGACCAGCACGAACTGCTTATCCGTCAGCTCTTTCACATCAGGCAGACGGGTAGCATGCAGGAATATGCTGACAAATTCACTTCTTTCGTTGATGGCTTAATAGCTTATGGCAAAAACACTGACCCCATCTACTATGCTATGAGATTTGTTGATGGCTTGCGCGACGAGATTCGTACTGTTGTTCATATGCAGCGTCCTGGTACTTTGGATACTGTCGTGGTTCTCGCCTTGTTGCAGGAGGAAATGCTGGACTCGTCGCGGAAGAAGGAATTGCGTCGTCCGGACACGTACCAGTGGGCCAAGCTGCCCGCGCGCGCGCCACCACCTCCGCTGGTGCCCGCCGGGCGCAATGAATGGCAGGAGCGTGCGGCGGGAGTTGTTGTGGGTGATGATGTCCGGCGTGGGCACGGGGTTGACGCCAAGCTGAACACCCTACGCGACTATCGTCGGGCCCGTGGCCTCTGCATCAGATGTGGCGAGAAATGGTCTCACGACCATCGCTGTCCGGAGCAAATTCAGCTCCACGTGCTCTAGGAAGTTTGGGATCTCTGTCATGGTGATGATTGTGATGATCAAGCGATGCCTGAGGATTTCGATACCGATGCTCATATATTCATGACTATTTCTTCAGCAGCAGTGTCCAATCGAGCTTCCACTAGTACAATGTAGTTCATGGGTGAAGTGCAGGGCAAGCAGGTCCGTATATTATTGGATTCTGGCAGCTTCAATACATTTGTCAGTGCTTCACTTGCAGCTCACCTTCAAGGCAGTTCTGATTGTGATCACCCCACCCGAGTGATGGTGGCAAATGGTACTCAGATGTGGTGTGATACGGAATTCAAGCAATTGCAGTGGTCAGTACAGCAGTGCTCTTTTGTTTCCGTGGCCAAGGTCCTTCCTCTATCTCAGTACGACCTCATCGTGGGAATGGACTGGCTCACGGCGCATAGCCCTATGGAGATTGATTGGAGATATAAGTGGATGACTATCACATATGAAGGTACTCAGATGCATTTGCAAGGTCAGTTGGACTCCCTTCCAGTGGGTGCAGTTTTACAAATCACGACAGTGAAGGCAGAAGATTTAGAAGGCAGCTCATCATCTGCTCCGCCGGAATTAGCAGCTTTATTATCTGAGTTCAAAGATGTCTTTTACCCACCCCAAGGCTATCCACCGGCACGCCACTGTGACCATGAGATTCCTCTCGTTGCTGGTGCCACTCCAGTGCAGGTTCGGCCTTATCGTTACCCTCCGGCCGTCAAGACTGAGATTGAACGTCAAGTTTTAGAGATGCTGCATTCAGGCCTCATCCAGCCAAGCAACAACCCTTTTTCGTCTGCAGTGCTCTTGGTCAAAAAGAAAGACGGATCCTTTCGTTTCTGTGTTGATTTCCATCAGTTGAACACCATAACAGCTAAGTGCAAGTACCCTGTTCCGGTTATTGAGGAATTGCTGGACGAGTTACAAGGAGCCTCCTGGTTTTCTTCTCTGGACCTGACTGCCGGCTACCATCAAATACGTTTGCGTCCTGGAGAAGAACCCAAGACGGCGTTTCAGACCCATTCTGGGCAATATGAGTTCCGGGTGATGACTTTTGGGTTATCTGGAGCTCCAGCCACTTTCCTTAAGGCAATGAACACCACATTGCATCCTCTACTTCGCAAATGCGTTTTGGTTTTCTTTGATGACATCCTCATTTTCAGCATGTCTCGTGAAGAACATCTCGTCCACCTACGCTTGGTGTTGGAGCTCCTCCACCGTGACAAATGGCAAGTCAAGATGTCTAAGTGTTCTTTCTTGCAGCGACAACTCCGTTATCTGGGACATGTCATCTCTAAAGTAGGTGTGGCTACTGACCCTAAAAAGATCATTGCCGTCCAGCAGTGGCCAGTGCCTTTGTCTGTCAAAGATGTGCGCAGTTTCTTGGGGCTTGCCGGTTACTACATGCGTTTCGTCCGGCACTTTGCAGTCATTGCTAAGCCATTGACCGAATTACTCAAAAAGGGTGTTCCCTTTCATTGGACCGAACCACAAGCTAACTCCTTTCAGGCACTGAAAGATGCTCTTACTTCAGCCCCGGTTCTGGCTCTTCCCGATTTCACGAAACCATTCTGTGTGGAGACTGACGCCAGCGGCATAGGCATTGGCGCTGTACTGATGCAGGGGGCCACCCATTGGCATTTCTCAGTAAGGCTTTGGGTCCACGGTCTCAGGGGTTGTCGACATACGAAAAAGAGTATATGGCTATTCTCTTGGCGCTGGATCAGTGGCGTGCCTATCTGCAGTATGGGGAGTTTCACATTTTGATTGATCAAAAAAGTTTGAGCCAGCTGACTGAACAACGGCTTCATACTCCTTGGCAGCAGAAGGTCTTTTCTAAGCTCTTGGGCTTATCTTACAAGATTGTCTACAGACGAGGGGCTGAGAATCGAGCTGCTGACGCCCTCTCGCGTTACCCAGTCAGCTCCTGTGCTGCTATTTCAGTAGCTGAACCACATTGGTTATCTGAGGTGATCAAGTCCTATTGTAAAGATGAGCATGCACAGTCTATCATCACACGTCTGACTGCAGATGACCAATCGATACCCCACTTTACATTCCGCAACGGCCTTCTGTGGTATAAATCTCGTTTATGGGTAGGGGCCAACACTGACATTCAGCGCCAGTTGATCTCTGAGTTGCATTCCAATGCTATGGGGGGGGGCATTCTGGTATCCCAGTTACTCTCCGCCGACTGAAGCAATACTTTGCCTGGACTGGTATGAACACAGCAGTGCGCGATTTTGTCGCTGGCTGTCAGGTGTGCCAGCAGGTCAAACCGGACCGTTCCAAGTTACCAGGTCTTCTTCAACCCCTCCCCGTTCCAGATCGTGCTTGGCGGATCATCTCCATTGATTTCATTGAAGGGTTGCCAATTCCAGGGTCTATTAATTGCATTTTTGTCGTGGTTGACATCTTTTCTAAGTATGCCCACTTCCTTGGATTGAAGCATCCGTTCACTGCAAGTTCTGTGGCCAAGCTCTTCTTCTCCAATGTCTTCAAGCTTCACGGACTGCCCCAAGCTATTGTCTCAGACAGAGACCGCATCTTCACGAGCAAGTTTTGGCAGGAACTCTTCCAACTGGCCAAAGTGGACCTGCGCATGTCTATTGCTTATCACCCGCAGTCCGATGGCCAGACCGAACGAGTGAACCAATGTCTTGAGACCTTCCTTCGCTGTTACACGCATGCATGTCCTAAGCAGTGGAGCAGATGGTTGGATTTGGCTAAGTATTGGTATAATACTAGCTTCCACGCTGCAGTGGGTTGCTCTCCATTTGAAGTGATGTATGGCTATGCCCCTGACGCATTTGGTATTGAGGCTGCTCACAACTCTTCTATCACTGATCTGACCTCTTGGTTATCTGATCGAGCTCTCAACACTGAGCTGATCCAGCAACACCTGCTACGTGCCAAGCAGCGCATGAAGAAGAATGCGGATCTGCACCGCTCCGAACGGCTTCGAGCTCAATGACTGGGTCTACCTCAAGCTCCAACCGTATGTTCAATCTTCTCTTGCTGAGCATTCCCATCATAAGTTGGCCTTTCGGTTCTTTGGACCTTATCGCATTATTGCCAAGGTCGGTTCTGTGGCGTATCGATTCGAGCTTCCACCCTCGTCTGCCATTCATCCAGTTTTTCACGTCTCCCAACTTAAAAAGGCGGTGGGTGCCGATCAGACTGTAACTCCTGAACCTCCATCGGAAGCTTCGGTTTGGAGTATTCCGGAAAGGATTCTGCAGTGGCGCTACCTACGCCAAGGTACAGCTTCTGTTCTGCAGGGTTTGATCAAATGGACTCATCTTCCGGAATCGCTGGCAACCTAGGAGAAGCTCGCTGATCTTCAGCAACAGTTTCCTCGCACTCTGGTCTGGGATCACCTAGGCGCGCAAGAAGGGGGGAGTGTCAGCGTTGTGCCTGTGCACCAACCGGCAATAGACGCTGATCAGGCAAGCTCCGAAGGCAAGAAGAAGGCCCAGGAAAAGAAGGATCGCCAAGCTCGGCCCACGTTCCCTAGGGTGAGTGTGTGCGC